>NC_142997.1:7287727-7590757 GCF_061535395.1 Colias eurytheme | reverse complement strand
CCTACAACACCCGACTTCAGGATACATGATTATCAGCAGATGCAACCCATTCCATCCACATCCGGGATGTCCCAAGAGCTACTGCAGCAAGATGATTGCAAATCTATGATAATTAGTCCTGAATCGTGTTCACAATCACCTGTTCTTGGTTTAAGTCCTTAAATTATTTTTATGGTTTAATAAATTATTTTATTACCTACTAAATTTTGTTTTATTAAGTAGAAGCTGATTGTTTCAGTATCTTAAATTTTTACACATACACATATAATCTATATGTATTACAAAAAAAATAAAAATGAAAAATGAATCCCTATTTCCCCTGGTAACGGCCGAAGCATTACGCGTGAACGACTGGACCGATTATGTGAATTATTTTTTATTGCGTTCGTATATACGAACAAGAATGACCCTATGAAAGAAAAATTTAAGAAATTTTTGCCAAGAAAACATAACGGCTATTTAAACTTAACGCGTTTGATAGTTTGCGCGAAGACAGGACAGCATCTGTCGGGTCAGCTAGTTATTTATAAATTTGATAGGCATTTTGCATAAATTGTAACACACTTTTATGATAAGCTCGCAACTGATCTCTTGGTTCACCTGATAGTAAGAAATTACCACCGCACATGAATGTTTACAGTAGGTACTCGCAAATGTATTTGCCCACTGAGAATTACAATTTTTGCAAATCAAATAAGAATTATAATTAATAAACACCATTTTCATATACATTTTAGTTATGGATTTGTTCTATGTTTGTTAAGTGTTTAAATTTTACCAACATAGAAATTATAATCTGTAATGCTATTTCTATAAATTAATTTTTCTTAAAAATGATCAGAGTAACAATGAAGGGATATCAATAGCGTGGGAGCTCACCTGAAGTGGGTTCGTCCTTAGGCAGGTGGTCGGAGAGCAGCGGGTGCGCGAGCGGCGGCCAGGCGCCGGGCGGCACGCCGGGCGCCATGGCGTAGTGCATCCACAGCGGCGCCGGCGGCCGGTACAGCGCCGGGTACGCGTACCCGTACACGTACTGCGGCGGCCACTCCTCGCGCGCCGGCGAGCCGCGGTAGGGCGCCGGCCGCGCGCCGCCGTAGGGCGACGCGCCGCCCCCGTACGCGCGGTACGGGCCCGCGCCCTGCGGCGGCGTGGGCGAGTCGCGCGCCGCGCCGCGCCCCGGAGAGCCCAGCGCGAGCCCGTACCGGTACCGGTACCCGTCCGGCGACGGGCTCAGGTCGGGCGAGTTTATGCTCGACGGAGATTCGGTCTTCAGCGACGGCGGGTACGAGTGCGGCGACCGCTTCGCCTCGGGCGACCTCCGGGTGGCGGTCTCGTCAGGCATGCTCAGCAACGAATGTATGCTATAGCTGCTGACGTTCTTCGACACGACGGTGTCCTTTTTGGGCGCGGCCCCGTTCTGGGCGCGCGTCATCGTCTCCGCGGGCGGCCGGTGCGGAGTGTGGCTCGGCCCCGGCGAGGGCGGGTAGGACGCGGTGCTCAACGTGGGCACCGTTTTCGCCCGTCTCTTGGTCGCCTGGTCCTCTAGGCTGACCCGCTCCATCTCCCTCAAGATTCGCTTTCGGGGCGAGACTATCATGTGCTCCTGTCGACAGTTCGCGAGCTTCGCGTTCACTAGGACGGGGAGCGACGCCATCTTCTCTCTCAGTTTGTCGATAATTCTAGTCAATTCCTTTCGTTTCGTGGTAGGTTTAGTTTTTTTGTAAACTCTTAACTTATGATACTGATATGGTTTCTTGAGTTTCATATGATAATATTTCTCTCGATCTGAATCCGTCCACCGGTCGTTGTCGGGTTTCGTTTTCGTGTCGATCGGGCCATCGACGACGTCTTCCCCCCTGCAGGACTTGTCGTCCGGGGAGGCGACGTCGCCGTTCCGTTTGGCGTCGCAGAGGCCGTTGGCGACGGGCTTGCGCACCGTGCCGTTGGGGACGGCGTCGAGGTGGCTGGCGTCCGTCGGCCGCCGGCGCTTGACGCGGCTCACGGCGCGGATTTGTGCGGAGTGCAGGGTGGACGGCCTGCAGTAGTACATGGCTAGCTCTTTGGATAGGTTGCGGCGCGGGCTGGGCTGCTTCCAGCAGTGGTCGCGGTGCGAGGTGCAGGGCGAGGAGTGCAGCGAGGAGTTGTCGTCGGACAGCGAGAGCGAGGCGCAGGGCGCGGGCGCGTGCGGGGGCGTGGGCGGCGCGGCGGCCGGCGGCCAGAACGTCTTGCGCGGCACCGACACCCAGCCCGCGCGCTCGCTGCCGCGCACCAACTCCAAAATAAACTTTCCATCTGTGGAAACATAATTCATATACTCAATAAAAACAATTCTTTATTTGTGTCCAAGTAAATAATAAATATGTTACATTTGCATTATAGTGATTTTATGCGCAGAGGAAAATTTAGGGATTATATACCTCTAATTTGCTGATCAAATTAGCAGAATTTATAAAAATAATTTAATAAATAAATAAAAATGGTATTTGCTACTAGTTACAAAATTCTCATCATAACTAATATAGATTTCACACCATAAACCTTTTTTATTATCTATTATTATAAGTTACCATACATAGCTTTGCAGCAATGCAAGTATGCATGTTATAGTATATTATTATAAACCTTATTTTATTCCTTGATTCACTCTATCTATTTAAAAAATTCACATAATAATTGATTATACAAATTTATAAATCTAAACATACATAGGAACAGAAAGTGGGAAGTGACTTGGATTTATACTATGCTGTGATGTTTCAGAACGAATGATAATACCACCGATTGTGTGGTAAAAACAGAAAAACCAAGGCTGGTCCCTAGTAGGTTTAGCAATGTCAGAAAACTATAACTTATGTCAGTTTCATGTATTTCATGTACTTAATTTGATTATTTAGAAGAGGTATATAACTAAAATGTTTTTGATTAGGTATTCAAATTTTAATATCATAACCCTTTGAAACAAACAGGATGTTGGCTTGCTTTATGCACTTGTTAACAATTAAATATTTGTCAGAATGCTGATACACTCAAACATAGATATCTTCTATTTAAACATGATAAGTGTCACTTGCCCTTAATGTTTGTTTATATTTCAATAAGAATGTGCTTACTTGTACATATTCATGCAGTGAGGTGTTCATATCACTGTCTATTCAAATTGGCCAATATCATATTACATAATCTGATTTAAAATCATATAGCATAATAAGTTAATGAATATTTAACTATTGTGTATAATATTATCATGCTAAAAATTATCAAGAATTAATTTATTTCAGTGTGTAGCACAAATCTCATAAATATAAATCTTATATCTAACTGAATCACATTTTGCTAATTAGAAAAAAAGAGGTTTAAGACAGCATTTGTTTTATAAACTTAAATCTTATATGAGGTGGTAATAAGAGTGATTTTGTATAAATATAATAATTCTGTTTGTTCCGCTAGGATGCCTCTGGCTCCTTACAAAACATAACAATAGTACAGAAGCTGTGCAGACAATTGGCAACTGCTCAGTCAAATGTGGCTATGGTTATCAGAGCATGAATGACTTTCTAGCATTTCTAATGCATAATGACACTTTTAAGTTTTGAAAATATACAAAATCTTCAATTTATCACCAATACATACGAAAATTTCTTATATTCCTTCAGTAATTTCATTATTATAAACATACAACTGTTATGTAAAGGAACAGTGTTGTAAAAATATGAATAATTGAACAGCTGTGATTTTAACGAAATGTAATTGAATTCAGGCTTTCTTTGGTATTTAGCACGTATATTCACGTCACAATGACAGCACTAACCTTTGAAAAACTTGAGCCTGCCACCCGACGCTGCGGGAGCTGAATTTTGCACAGGAGGATCGTCATTGACACCTTTACTACTGCTGTTACCATTCACACCATGTCTTCTGTCTACTTCTTCTGTCATTTTGGTACATGTTGTCAGAGTTGTGTTTGTTCCTTCCTGTATATGCATTTCATTTCTGCTCGCCTAATCAAAACACGAGCTATAGTTAAGTCCTAAAATTCTCGCCATGTCGCACCAAACAGTAATTGCAACTCAACACACATCACTCGTTGATTCGCATCAACTTTCAATATTTCCGTCCGAGTCCTCATCCTATTAGGGCCACCTGCGGGAAACTCGCCCGACACTCTCGTAAACACATTACCGACACGGTGACTTCTAAATTTTACAATTATTTCATGAACCTAGTTTCCGATGGCACATAAACAATTTTATCACTTCCTAAATTACTAATAAACAAATTCCCAACGTCGGAATCCCGATTAAGATCGGGCTCACGACACAACTTGATAAAAAGCTGTTCGTTTTTCAGTACATAGTTCATTCACACCCAGCATCCATTTTGATTCGTTCAAAATCCGAATAAAATCGTTCAATTTGGCCACAATAAACTTGAATTCCGATTGCGTTGTTAAGTACGTTCAGTAACTTTGAGTTGTACAGTGTATGAACGCAGTCTATTAAATTAGTAAATTAAAAAATTATATTTATGAACGTTTGATACACAATATTTAGAAAATAAAACTTATAATATAAATTATATTACCAAATCAAGTAAATTTCATTATTATTGCATTAGGAGTCTCATAATTAATTAATGAATTGTGTAATCGGTGTAATACACAGTCCGTTTTTGAGGAAGAGTAAAACAGCTGTTTCTAGTCCATATAATTTGTTCACGTTTAAATTAATAAAAAAAATATTACAAGATAAACAAAATGTTTGAATATCGATACAAAAAATCATATAATTTATAGCAATTTTATTATCGTGCTTGATTTATTATCAAAGGTTAACGTTCTAGGTACTGTACTAGATTTTTATTGTTATATAGTGTAGATGTTTAGAGTAATTCTAATATTATTTATTGATTTAATATGTACAGTTTATTTTTCAATATCGAGAATGCTGGTTTACAATTTTACTTATCCAACATTATTAAATATCTGTATTTTAATGTCTATGATCTTAATGCCGCCATATTGGAATATCAAAAGTCTATTTTCCATAGATAAAGTAACACGCATTGTACAGCGATTGTAATTTGTAGTTTTGCTAAATTATAATAAAGTACAAGAAAGAGGAATAAATATAAACAAAAAAACTTATAAACGTGTATCGTTCTGTCTGAATACGTTTATTTATTACAAATATATTTAAATAGGTAGGTGATAATAAGATTGTTAATAACGATTGTTTTTCGTGACATGGTTTCATTAACCGAAACTGAAAGTGTAGAAATCTGCAATTATTTAACTTTTTTTAAAGCTAGAGCGATGACGTCGTCCGAGGTATCGTTTAGTCGAAAAATAATAGAAGATTTGTCGAATGTTGAATTTGATACAAGCGAGGATGTGGAAGTTATACCAACTTTCGACTCAATGGGATTGCGTGATGAATTGCTGCGAGGAATATACACATACGGTACTTTTACTTGTTTTTACATATTTATCTTTATTTTCCGTTCATAATATAATGTCATAATACTTTAACTCATTTATTTCTTTAGGGTTTGAAAAGCCGTCAGCTATTCAACAGCGAAGCATACTGCCGATAGTTAAAGGGCGCGATGTGATTGCTCAAGCACAATCTGGTACTGGTAAAACAGCAACTTTCTCAATCTCTATACTACAATCGTTGGATACCACTCTGCGCGAAACTCAAGTACTAGTACTATCGCCCACAAGGGAGTTAGCCACACAGATCCAAAAAGTGATACTTGCCTTGGGCGACTTCATGAATGTCCAATGTCATGCTTGTATAGGAGGAACTAACTTGGGTGAAGATATCAGGAAGTTAGATTATGGCCAACATGTTGTATCTGGAACACCAGGCAGAGTATTTGGTAAGCTTTTCTGTAATTTAAATAATTACATCCATCCCTAATAAAACATTCATCAAGAAGTAATGATACAAAGTATAATTTATGAATTTTTCACATAAATAACTTTATTAAAATTGGCTAAGCTTCAAATAATAATCACAATATATACTAATCAATTCTCATATTTACAGACATGATCAGAAGACGTGTACTTCGTACAAGATCAATCAAGATGCTTGTACTTGATGAAGCTGACGAAATGTTGAACAAGGGTTTCAAAGAGCAAATCTATGATGTCTACCGTTACTTGCCCCCAGCGACTCAAGTGGTGCTCATTTCGGCTACATTACCCCATGAGATACTTGAAATGACTTCAAAATTTATGACTGACCCCATAAGGATCTTGGTTAAACGGTGTGTATACAAAATAAATATTGAAACAGTTATTTCTTAATTTTAGACGTACATTTCGATTAACATGCAAAATTTATATATATATTCGTTGTTTTTTATATGTAAAACTACTTAACCCATTGAGCACCGAACGGCCAGATCTGACCGCAACACAATATATTTTCTATTGTGTCTGTGATTCCGGGGCCTGATGGATTAAAATAGTTGTAATCATTTTATAGTTGTATTCTATATTTTAATGATAATGTTTGTTCCCTTACAGTGATGAATTGACACTTGAGGGTATAAAGCAATTTTTCGTGGCAGTTGAACGTGAGGAATGGAAGTTTGACACACTGTGTGACCTTTATGACACATTGACCATTACTCAGGCGGTAATATTCTGTAACACAAAGAGGAAGGTCGACTGGCTGACACAGAAGATGCAGGAGGCTAACTTTACAGTCAGCTCTATGCATGGAGATATGCCACAAAAGGAAAGAGACAATATTATGAAGGAGTTCCGATCTGGTCAAAGGTATGGTTTTTTCATAAATTACAGACATGTTACAGGGTTGATTTATTTAATACCTATGCATTATTACTTTATTTATTACTAGTTAATTCGCTGAAATTTATATTTTGGCCAAGAATCAATCAATATGTTATTTACTGATGAAACATAACCCAAATGTTGAATTTTTTTCAGCCGTGTTCTGATAACAACAGACGTCTGGGCTAGAGGCATTGATGTACAGCAAGTATCACTAGTCATCAATTATGATTTGCCCAACAATCGTGAGTTGTACATCCACAGAATAGGCAGATCAGGTCGTTTTGGACGTAAAGGTGTAGCCATCAACTTTGTCAAATCAGATGATATAAGGATTTTGAGAGATATTGAACAGTACTACTCCACACAGATTGATGAAATGCCAATGAATGTCGCAGATTTATTCTAGTATAATTTTTAGCATGATCTGTGTTGTGGCTACAGTGTTTTCATAAATTACATTATATGACTTAAGTATTTACGCTAACTCTTAGATGTATGTCTATAATATTAAACTTTATCTTCGTAATATTATGTGTTTTATTTAAAATGATAAATCCATTTTCAACATACAAATTTATTACAACTTATCTAGTAAAGAAAAATCTTGTCATTCCTTACATTAAACATTATCTATATTTAAAATATAATTTAATGATAAATTAAATACTGCAGCATCTCAATGCATTGATTACATCAAAATATTAATTTATTACATCTACAGTATTTTAATAGTAGACTTATATCTAACATGAATAACAAGAGTAATAATAGAGAAAATTTTAAACTGTTGGGTTGTCTTTAATAAATATAAAAAAAATTATTGATATGGCTGAAAGTAACCTTAATTTATTATCTTATATCAGTTTTGTTACCATATTTAGTAAACAATATGTGACTTCAAGAGTGTTATCTGTACTGTGGCAGTGTTATTCATTAGTCATATTATTTTGTAAGTGTAATTCTAGCAGCAATACCAAAGTGGATCTTATTGAACTGATGATGAAGTAATTATTTATAATGGTAATATGATTCAAGAAATATTTGGAATGACTTTTCTACATTCAATATACCTACGTATTTGTATCTTATTTTTATAGGAATACTCACACTATACAATACAAAAACAACTGTTACATTATAATCCAATATAATTTTAAATAAAATATAATATATGCTAACAATCACAAAAAAAATCACAATGTAAAGTGATGTTTTAATAACAATAAATGTTAGTAAATTTAATAAAGTTTGACAGTCAAATCTCAGTAAAAGTCTATAGTACTTTATTAGTATAAAACTATAAAGTATTGAAAAAAATTCTTGGTATAAACAATCCAAGGCTGATCTGATAATTGATAACTAAACATCATAGTATGCTAAGATATCCAGTATCCACTCATCAAAAAGCTACTATGCATTGTCAATACCTTATTCCTTTTTATAGTGAAACATGATATATGCAGAATAAGCAAACAGTTCTGATAAGTCAATATTATTCATAATTTTACTGCAAAAAGACACCAAAATGAAAAAAAAAATTGAAAAATTTTCTTATTAGAAAAACTAATAATATTAAAAATCACAATTTTACATAAACAATCTTCCAATGCCAGGCAATGATATTAAAGATTTTACTAATGCCAAACACTTGATGATATTAGTTGGATAATATTGAGATATTTTAATAGTATACTTAGGCCTAAGGATACAATTTTTATACAGGATGCTTATAATTCTGTATCAACAGAAGCATATGCATTCCAGCGCCTGTATATGAATATAGCAACTGCTCCTATCAACAATGCAACAATGATTTCCAACATTTGATCTAAAAAGGTGGTGCTATTGTCAACAGATTCCAATACTTGTGGCTCAGGTTCATAGGCTGGTTCTTCAGGAGGTTTAGCAGCCTGTTCCTCTTCTCCTTTAAATGCGATTTGATTAAGTACTGATTTCTCTTCTTCGGTGATTGGTGTAGCAGCATTTGAGGACAGCAGAGGTGCAATTTCACCACACTGTGAACACACCCAACTTATAGATTTTTTGGCAAGTTTTTTACGCTCGTCGGGTGAATAATCCAATGCCCCAATAGTTCCCTCAGCAGGAGTTGGCATAAATGCAATCAAGGCCAACAAAGCTGTCCTTATAGACCACGAAGGTTGCCAAGTTTCGGGATGGTGTCCTGAGATTGATAAACATATTTTCTTATTTACCTCAAATCTTCCATTGGGTGTTAAAAGTATAATGTGGGGTGGGTGCATAGGATATTCTTTAGGCAACAATATTCTTCCATGATATATCCCACCTTCAAAGTCGGTTCCCGGAGGACCTCTTACTGTAAAATGCCATTCAAATAGATTATCCTCCAGGGGTCTAGCACAGTATTCTTCAGTCGCTTCTGCTAGTTCTAAAGCCTCTCGCATTAATCTTTTAACACCTGGGCATTTTGTGTTGTATTTATCACTCATATCAGCCATTTTTTAATTTTTGCTGCTAATTTGTAAACTACTAAATACTTGAAAAAGTACTGATTAATTTAACTATTCTAATGATGTTTATTTCACAATCTGGGTGATAATTTATGTGTGACGACTTCTCATTCCACAAAGTAAAAAATCCAATCACAAACTCACAGATGTTTACGTTACGAAACAGAAAGATACAGTATCACAGTGTTGCCATTTTCATTATTTTTTTACAAACATGACGTCGCACTGGGTCGCAGTCAAGTCTCAGTGCAGGGTTTTTAGTTTTCTTGCTATAATCGCCGTTTTGATGAGAAATATCCACAACCGCCACTATTTCTTGCATTCGTTGTTATACAAACTGCAATTTTTCTGTATGCAAGCTATATGCAAGTCGTGTTGATAGCCTTATTTGTATTGTGTGTAGAAATTGACTTCTTGTTAAGCGTCTTATTCACGGTCAATCCCCGACGTACGTCGGCTCAAGGCCGCGGTGCTGGATGTATCCTACTGACGATCGTGCGCGCATCAAGCATGGCTAGGGTTGCCAACTTTTATTTGAAGAAATAGAGTATATCTGATTTTAAATGAGGTAAATAAAGAGTAAATAAATATTTTTAAAAATGTATTTTTTTGTACTTTTTGCAGTAACTAAGAATTCTTATTTTTAAATGAATTATATGAATCCAAACATTCCAAATCTAAATTTATATATTTCAAGAGCTCATTTTTAATTAATTTTTAATGAAGCTCGGTTTCTCTCTTCCCGCCACTTCACATTCATGACCGAAAAGACTCTTTCAGTAAATGCTAAAGTGGCGGGAACAGAGAGTATATAGCTAATCATTTTTTTTTAAACAAACAAATTCGTCAAGATATTTTTTTTAAATAAATTGCCATTTTTATGCAGTGGACTTTTGCATAAAATCTGTGTTATTCAACAATTCGCCTTGGAGTTCTTTTAAAATAATAACTTCTGAATATAAACTGTCCATGTGTACAAGGTTGATCCAAAAGTAATGATAATTGGGATTTCCTGTGTACATAAAAATAAAAAATAACCGTTTCTTGCTTGCTCATGTACTCACTAAGTTATCACAAAAAAATCATATCAATAGGCCACGTTTCCAAGTATTTACATTAATTTCTGTTGGCAACACTAATCTGCTGTACGTCCGCGCTATTCACTGTCCATCTGCACGACGTTCGCGGTGGTGGGGGTGCTTGCTGGATGAAAAGTTGGTCGTGCACATCCAGCAAGATAATAATAATAATTATTGACGTACGTCAACGCTATTCACTGTCGTTTTGCGTCGTGCATCGTGTATGACCTTGGCGGGACGTACGTCAAGATGGACCGTAAATAAGACGCTTAATATTTTCGAAGATAGATATTTGAATTTAAGAACGCAATATATTTTTGTTTACTTCAGTTCAGCCAATTGCCGTATATTTTAATACGGTAATTAAAATAGCTGCCGTATAAATCGTATTTTTACTGCCTATAAATACTTAAATGTGTGATTTCTTAATAAAAAAAGGTTTCTTTTAATAGAAAGGATTTTAGGTTAAAGCAAAGAATTTTTTTAAAGATTTAGCGCCCTATAAGACTGAAAATACACAAACTAGTGCTTTTTTGCTGTTGGTATACTGCCTTTTCGAAAATTGAGTTGGCAACACTGAACATTATCGTCCGATAGCTCACGAGTAAGAGCGTTTTCACATTATCCGATCCGATATCGGATATCGGACGCCGATAGCCGATATCCGATATCGGATACAATTTGCCCTTTCACATTGTCCGATAAAATCGTTCCGATATCATCATGAGTGTTGCTAGAAATTTTTAGAGAAAACTAAACTAAATTGCCAGTTGATAAAAAAGGTATAATTAAAAAAAAATCAAATGTTATATCATAGTTGTACATGTACACATTAAAAATAACTACGATAAAGAAAAACAACTTCAAAAAAGAAAAGTAAAATTTAAAAAAAGATTTGATATCACAAATTACAGCATATTATTTAGTTTTGATATCGGTCATTTGTATAACATAATATAAATATGTTAACACATTATAAATTAAATAAATTTATATCAATACCTACTACAACCTAGTATTAGTTAATAGTTTTAGTAATACATATTTGTAAATACCTTTCAAAATCTATTAAATGTATTTTTAGCAAGACGTACCTAGTCATTTAGTCATTTTTTCACTACATACATTTATAAAAGTTCATGTAGTAGTTAGTACCTATGATAAATTTAATAAGTGATACAATCTTTGTTCACATTTTCTTTACTTTTTCTTATTACACTGTAATATCCTAAAATACTATTGTCACTCGTTCAAATATATTTGTAATATGTTTGTTGTAATTTCCTGTAAGTAAAGATACATAAATTATTTTATTGTCATAAGCAATTATTTTAGAATTAAGAGTTTCAAACTTTGTATCCTTTGTTGTAAATTCAAAATAAAAATAAAATCGGTGTGAAATCTCCTCCTTTTTTGAAGTCGGTTAAAAACAAAGCACTCAATGACAACAATACAATAAACAGCACAACCAACATCCAAGTAGGAGGAGGAGCGAGGCAGAATGAGATAAAATAAAGATGATAGACACTAATGTTTTCGAAGATAGATATTTGAATTTAAGAACGCAATATATTTTTGTTTTTTGTATAAATCGTATTTTAAATGCCTATAAATACTTAAATGTGTGTAAAAAAAGGTTTCTTTTAATAGAAAGGGTTTTAGGTTAAAAGCAAAGAATTTTTTTAAAGATTGAGCGCCCTATAAGACTGAAAATACACAAACTAGTGCTTTTTTGCTGTTGGTATACTGCCTTTTCGAAAATTGAGTTGGCAACACTAAACATTATCGTCCGATAGCCACTGGGAATATCGGTGTCGGCTCCGATATCCGATATCGGACCGGACAATGTGAAAGACAGGTACATATTTCATACATTTAACTTCCCTCCGATATCGGATATCGGCTATCGGCTTCCGATATCCGATATCGGATCGGATAATGTGAAAACGCTCTCACGGGCATATCGGTGTCGGCTCCGATATCCGATATCGGATCGGACAATGTGAAAGACAGGTACATATTTCATACATTTTACTTCCCTCCGATATCGGATATCGGCTATCGGCTTCCGATATCCGATATCGGATAATGTGAAAACGCTCTAGGTTAGTCGGTTCTAAAACCGTTCGACTCAAATTGCTTATATTATGCTACAAGTTATCTGATAAGTGGACAAACACAATTACCTTCTTTCAAAAATACGAGATAGGTCCACTGCTAAGGTCCACTGTGTTGTTGTTTTTCAAAATGTCAAATAAAGATAAAAGAGTTATATTGAATCACGCTTCATACTAAATATTTTGCTTGCTTTGAGCCGGCAAACAAATTAGTATTAGGCAAACCCACATGTTACTGTATGATACACTGTTATACAAATGTTATTTACTGTATCAACGTTCTGTATAATATATAGGCAAACATTCGGGTTATACCTAAGGGTTATACGTACTAAAATATATTCTTGCACCCAAGTGACCTTGGGGCTAGGTTGGTTGAATCGAATAATTAAAATAGATTCTAATACCTAGTGAATATCACTGAATAGTTCTGTGAAATCACAGCTTAGATCATTAAGAATCACAGTGTGAAATCTTAAATCATTAAGTAATGATCTAAGTGTGAAATATGTAGATCTACTATAATATGTCTTTTGAACGTTTTTGCTTTTTAATGCAGTAGAATAATTTAGAATCTGTGCATGGCACAACACTACGCTGGCCAAACAAACGCTGGCAAGTGGCAATTGGCATTTCGCTGTTCGCATACCTCAATGTCAAAGTTATTGTGTGACATTTGTTGCTGCAAGCAAGCGAACGCGTTTATATTGCATATTGTGAAGATTTATAACTTTTAATAACAATATTAACGTAACATTAAGTTATGACATATTAGTTTTAAATTAGAAAGTTAATATTTTAAGAAATGGACGGACCTCCCGGCACGGGAAACACTAATAAAGGTGGATCGATGGGTCCACCAAACATACCAAACTTTCCTCCAATGCCGCCACCGCCAGGTGCAATGGGCAATAATAGCATGCCGCCTCCACCTGTTGGGCCTCCTGGCAGTATACCACCAGTGACTTCTTCAGGTCCACCGATTCCTCCTCCCGGAATGGGGCCACCACCCGGTATGATTGGTATGGGTCCACCTCCACCAGGTATGGGACCGCCTCCTAATATGGGACCACCGCCACCTGGCATGGGGCCACCTCCAGGAATGGGTCCTATGGGACCACCTGGTATGGGACCGCCTCCTAATATAGGACCACCGCCGCCGGGCATGGGGCCGCCTCCAGGTATGGGTCCTATGGGACCTCCCGGTATAGGAGTACCTCCAAGGATGCCACCTGGAATGATGAGAGGAGGACCTAATATGAAGGGTAATTTTAATCAAGGAATGGATATGGGGCCTCCGGGTATGGGACCTCCACCAAACATGCCACCTCCAGGTATGGGTCATGGCTCATGGGAAGGGCAAGGACCTCCACCAGGATGGCATAGACAAGGAAGGGGGGATGGTGGTTCAGGATGGGATGATCATGATGATCAAGAAGAAGAAGAAGACAATAATGAAGATAGTGGAGCTCAAAAAAGTGAACCGTTACCATCTTTACTTACTATGAAGATTGATACACCAGAAGAATTCAGAAACAAACCAGCTCCAGTAGGAGGGGTGGTTTTGCCAAAAGCTTTGGAAGAAGCCCTGGCTTATAAAGATCAGAGACAAGCTGCATTAGGAAATGAAACAGAAAAGGAACCTGGTAAATGTTTAACATAACACATACATTACATTCAGCTTATTTTTCCATAATTGTTTCTAAAGATGTTTTCATGTTATCCATTTTTAATGAGCAAATAACAGTAATGACTCAATTCAATTAAACATTTAAAAACAATAAAAGTTTATACAGCAATATGTGCAGGAAACTGTTTTATCAGTACACCACTTGCAATACCTAAATTTTGGTATAAAAAAATTATAATAATTTTAATACATTTCCTAAAAAATCCTATCATCACTTGAATTTTCCAGAACAAAAACAACCCAAAGCACCTCCCGCGCCTGTGATTAGCACTGAGTATGATGCTGAGGAAGATGAAGGGGATTCGGACGAAGAGAATATTCCAGAAGCACCTCAACCACCAGTCATATCAAAACAAGAGGTATAGATAAGTTATTTTTTTGTTATAAATAACTATATGGTAATTTATTTTTAACTAGCTTTCCGCCCGCGGCTTCGCCCGCGTTTTCAAAGAAAAACCTGTTCCCGTAGGATTTCCGGGATAAAACCTATCCTATGTCCTTTCTCGGGTATCAAAATATCTCTATACCAAATTTCATGCAAATAGGTTCAGTAGTTCAGGCGTGATTGAGTAACAGACAGACAGACAGAGTTACTTTCGCATTTAATAATAATAAATAAATAAAAATCGTTTATTTGTTTCAAAACACAGTGTACAATCATTTTAGAATACACTAGTCCCCACACTAGGATCCCCTGTGTTGTGGGAAACTAGTCTCTTCCTATGTTACAGAAGTATTTTTTTAGTTTCTAAAAAATTAAAAGCTATACATTGCAATGTAAGAAATATAACAAAAAACGAAAATAAAATATTTAACAAACTCCAGTGTATGTGTGAGCGAGTGTGAGCGATTTATAATATTAGTATGGATTTAAACAGTTTATATGTGGAGTGTGGAGAACAAACTACACTTTAATATTGACAAGTGTGAATTTATGACATTTAGTCGTTCAGCCTATATACGGAACTATGTTTATAGTTTGGGACAGGATCGAATATCACGTGTGAATAAAGTACGCGACTTAGGTATCACATTCGTGCCTCATCTTTCGTTTCATGAGCATATTCACAATGTTTCTAACGCTGCATACAAACGTTTAGGATTCTTACTGCGCAACTCTGTCGGACTTTCAGATAGCGCTATTAGAGTTCTCTACTCGGCACTTGTTAGGAGTATTCTAGAGACTAATTCCATTGTCTGGAGTCCCTACGAGAAAAAATATGTCCTTATGTTGGAGCAGGTCCAAAAGAAGTTCTTAAGGTACTTGTATGCGAGAAATTTTAATTATTACCCATATCTGTATCCCACAAAATTCTTGCTGGGTAGTTTGGGTTATAACTCGCTGGAACTTCGTAGAAGTCTATCAACTGTTAAATTTGCTCTTAACGTTTTATACAATAAAATAGATTGTAATGATTTAGTAGAAATGCTCTTACGGCTTAATGTGCCTGACAATTATACACGGGCTCGTAGCCACCGACTGTTAGCTGCTTGGCGCACACGCACGGTTCAACGCCAGCAGTCTCCGGTGCCTCGCATGCTTTCACTGCTGAACTCAATCCTCAATTCTGCACCAGTATATGATTTGTTTGTGTCAGGGATTGGAATGATAGGTGAAGAATGTAAGAGGTACCTAGAACTAAGAACATAGTGATAAGTTTAGAATTAAGTTTAATATATGTATGGTTTGGCGTATGCCGTAAATAAATAAATAAATAAATAAATAAATAAACATAAGTTGAAATAGTTCTTTAATAACATAAATCTTATATATAAAAATGAATCGCAAAATGTGTTGGTAAGCGCATAACTCGAGAACGGCTGAACCGATTTCGATAATTCTTTTTTTATTATATTCCTTGAAGTACGAGGATGGTTTTTATGTAGAGAAAACGTAAATATGTACCACGGGCGAAGCCGGGGCGGACTGCTAGTATAATATAAGCTTTTCCTCATCATACAAAGGCTTCCTATTTTAAAAAGTATTTTCATAATATGTTATTTAACAACATTATAATCAAGTTTAAAATCAAATACATTTTAACTAGGTATATAAACTAATTAACTCTTACAGGCACAGCCAAACAAAGTGAACAAGAATAAGCGTAAAAAGAAGAAGAAGAAGGCTGCAAAACAAAAACGCAAAGAGGAGAAATTGAAAGAAGCCCAGAAAAGTTCCAACAAAGATGAGTCTCAGTCATCTAGTGACAAAGAAAACAAGAAGGAGGCAGAAATTGAGTAAGTTTGATTCAAATTAGCGTAAGGCCATTCTCCCATTGCGATACGCACAGGCAATTCAAGTATTCTGCAAGTCTCGGAGACTAGTCACCGCGAAATATCTCACATACATTGTACCGGTAGCGTAGTGTGCGAGCCTACATACAAATGTGTGTGAGATACTCCGCGGCGACTAGTCTCCGAGACTTGCAGGATACTTGAATCGCCTGTGTGTATCGTAATGGGAGAATGGCCTAAGTTTTATTTGTGGTGTTGCCCTAAGACGCATAAAACTGAAAGAATAGAATAAATTCGATCGCTCTGGTGGGTCACAAGTAGGGTTGTTGAGGATTCCTCTTCCGCTTCCTCATAATGCGGAAGTTCCGCAAAATTTTGGGTTCCTCAACCGTTACCGCATCCTCAAAAATTAAATAAAAAAATTCCTCTTCCGCTATCGCTTCCTCAAAATTTAGAGGAAATTTATGAGGATGCCGTATCTACGACAACGCACTCGCTGCAGCGCGATGCCGGGCCGATCCGATCGGGTGGAGACTCTATTCAACTAGGTTTTATTCGTATGTAATGTATGAAAATATCTCGACAAAATCTAATTGATTTGAGTCACTTTTTTACTCAGATAGATTAGGTTTTGTCGAGTAATATGCCTAAACAAAATCATATCTGAGTCCGACTCGTGACTCAAATAGTAATAAATATAGGCTAGGCTTTTTTAAATTCGCGATCAGGCGAACGAGACCATGCCACCCGCGCTGTTACTTGCTTGTTTTTGCATATAATATTTTTTTGCAATTAATAGGCTCGAAAACTGTTGGACCAATTAATATTTTTATTGAATTAATGAACACTGAGTAAGATGCTTTTTTATGACAAAGGGGCAATTTTCCTAGTAGTTAAAATATCAATATTCAATATGTACAGACAGGAGAGTGGCCTTTGTTTTAATTTTTAATTTTGATTATAATTTCCTATCATCCTCGTCCTCGTCCGCTTCCTCTTCCGCTTCCTCATCCGCATCCTCTTCCTTAAAAAAATATCCTCATCCTCATCCGCATCCCCTAAATTTGTGTGTGAAAATTCCTCTTCCTCCTCCTCTTCCTCATAATCACTTCCTCAACAACCCTAGTCACAAGTGACTGAATTGGTTAGGCATCCGCTCTGGATGGCGTGAAAGGATGCGGGTTCGAGTCCTACCTTGTGATCAAATTTTTTCTATTCTTTATAAATTTATAAGTTTGATTCATTTAAATAACATTATGCCATTAATTATATTAATAAAGTTCTTGTTTGTATTTTTCAATTATTTTTCTTTAAAATTATATCATGCTCAATTCATCATTGTTATCATTATCCAAGTCATAATATAACAAAATTTTCAAATATAACAAAATCCTAATAAAAATGTTTTACATCAATTATAGTCACTGTGATTTAAATTAATATTCTGCATCTTATCGTGGTTTGCGTTTATTTGTTTACATAATTTTCAAATTAATAGTAAACCATAATTTCACAGATATGTGCAAGAGAGCATTCAATTCCACGAACTGGAGCCAATGTATCGCCAATTCCATCGCATTCTAGAAGCTTTTAAGATCACTGAGATCAAGGAGGAGGAAATTAAAGAAGAGATCAACAAAGATCTGCCGAAGCCGAGCAAGCTGCTTGAGAAAGTCACTGATCAATTTGCCGCTGATGAAGAGGCTGTTGAGGTTTGTTATCTTAATATATATATATATATATATATATATATATATATATATATACATATATATATAAATCTCATGTCATAATGTTTGTCCTCAATGGACTCCTGAACCACTTAACCGATTATAATAAAATTCGCACACCATGTGCAGTTCGATCCAACTTGAGAGATAGGATAGTTTAAACATGTAGGTACCACGGGCGAAGCTGGGGCGGACCGCTAGTATACAATAATTATCTTTATAATATGATTTACAAACAATACGGCTAATCTCAGAGATCTCGTTTCATTTACATTCAATCTTCAAAAAACGGCACATATACCCGAAACGCAAAACCCCCGCAACGTATACCCAGTTAGATGTCAAAGAAAGATGACATGAATCAACTATTCTAAGCAAAAAAATTAAATTATGTACCACTACCAAAACACTAATAACCTATTAACCACAACATTCATAACCTTTTTACTCATACAAAATTGGTTAAATAAAAAAAAAAATGTATGCTAAGTTGGAAGAAACTGAAAATGTTTTGTTTGAGTAGAAATAAATTAACTTGGTGTTTGTTTCAATTTCATAAATTATTCTTTTTGTTTGATTACGACGACGCTAAAATGTGTGTTCTTCTATGGTTCTTCTTACATTTACGTCTATTTTAGGTCTGTAACTTTCAAGCATAGATTTTAAATCACTTACCAACATAATATTATGGAAAAATCGATGTAGATAATATGATGCTTATCTAGTTTCTATTTTTTTTACATCGAATAAAATTGAACTGTGAACATGGCGTCTACACTACTTGGCGCTATTATTTAAAACTTCTGAAATTCGAATTTGATATTCGAACATTGTATTCGAATTTCTTTTTTTTTTAATGATTACTTCAATTAATTACATGTACAGTATGGTTATTGGTTATATTGTAAGATTAATTCCAAACAAAAACGGTATATCAATATCAATAAAAATATATATTTTTTAATCAGTACACAATTGGCGGAAATATCGATGAACATATTAAGTATACAAAAAACCTCTTTGGTTTTGGAAGTCAGTTAAAAATACAAATTCTATCCACAGAAACACGCCGCAGAAGAAAAAGAGCGTTTATCCAAACGCAAACTGAAGAAACTGTCTCGTCTATCAGTTGCTGAACTAAAACAGCTGGTACCGAGACCAGATGTCGTCGAGATGTATGACGTCACCGCCAGAGACCCTAAGTTGCTAGTGCAGCTCAAAGCGCACAGGAACACCGTTCAAGTGCCGAGACATTGGTGTTATAAACGGAAGGTAGATAGAAATAGGAGTAGATACTTGTTGTAATTTAAATGATAGGTTTTAAATTGAAACATGATGTTAGATTGTTTATTCAAACATTATTTTTTATCCATAAATAAATAATGGGATCTTTATATTGTTATTAAAATTACCGAATCATACATAGATACAATAGTATATGGTAAGTTAGATTTCTGTTGATTCCGCATAATATATAACTTTGTGGTTTTTTTTTATAATTTATGTATTTATCGTATTCTTTAGAAGTTCTTGTTCTATATTCTATAAAATAATAAGTTTGAACAAACGTATTACATATTAAAAAATATCAATTTTATTCACAGTATTTACAAGGCAAGCGTGGTATAGAAAAGCCACCGTTCGATCTACCGGACTTCATCAAAAAGACAGGCATTATGGAGATGCGTGCTTCCCTCCAAGATAAAGAAGAGACTAAAACGCTGAAGGCAAAGATGCGCGAACGCACGAGACCGAAGCTAGGCAAGATCGATATTGATTATCAGAAACTTCACGACGCTTTCTTCAAGTAAGTATGGGTATAAGAAAAATACGGTAGATATTATATAATTTAAATTTATGCTAATTTCAAGTTCTGCGAAGAAAATGATACAAAATAACCCAGTACAAAGTACAGAAAAAAAGTAAGAACAAAAATAAATTAGCCCTAAATTCAAATTTGTTTGCTGTAGGGTTTGGTTATCTTTTGAAGTGAAAATTCTTTAGGCCCGTTGAGAGAATTTCAAGGTCGCCTCATGGCAGTACCGTCACATCATGGATTAAATCGATATCATTGAATCTTGCCAAAGATGTTTCACTTCTGACACGTGTGCTCGGCACACACACTCTTTTTAATAAAAAAAGTGTATTACTTATAATAATAAAGAATTTAATTGTTTGTAACTGTAAAAAAATATTATGTGCTGTATTTGAATACATATTTTATTATTAAATGTGATCATGAAAATGGGTTATTGAACTCATACATTTTGATCCATTTGGTCCAGCGTAACTGCTGACCATGTCGTATTTATTTAGCATTGTAGCGACAGGTGCTCTTCATTAGGTAAGTAACAACGTTTTGTATATGATAATTGATAAGTAGAACAAAAACAAAACTCATTAAACAACAGAAGTTGGATTTTAAATACAATTATAAATTTTATAAGATGTGGGTTCAATTTTTTTTATAAATTGCGAGAAAATGCTCATGTTATTGTATTTTACTGAAAATTTAATAATCTTTTAATAAATAAATGATTAAAATATGATTAGCACTGTTTACCAACAAAGGCAAACATTTAACAGTTTCTAAAACTATTACTTACTTCTAAGCAGATAAAATAAATATATGCAAACAACATGTTATTTTATTTTAAACTCTTTTAGATGGCAAACCAAACCTCGCATGACGATCCACGGGGATTTGTACTACGAGGGCAAGGAGTTTGAGACCCGGCTGAGGGAGAAGAAGCCGGGTGATCTGTCAGAAGAGCTACGCACTGCTCTTGGTATGCCTGTTGGACCGGGATCTCATAAGGTTTGTGTGTAAAATATTAAAGTGTTTTAAATTTCTTTTCAAATCCGACGAAAATAAGCTTTAATTCATCAATTCGGTCCATTTTCTTCATAAAAATTCGTAGGATTATCCGTTAACTCTTCACGAATTCTAAATTCGTAAATTGATGAAATGGAGCTCCATTCAGGAACATCAGCTATTATGTACATAATTTTGTTTCGAAAAAATTACCCAAATAAACATATATAATACACTCAATAGCACGAGAAAAATATTCATACTGTGCTATGTAAAAGGGGAAATAAGCCAGAACAACTACGCCGAGTAAGCTAGTATTATGTAAATTCAATTTATATAATACGCCAATGATTAAAACATAAATTCGCAGGTGCCACCCCCATGGCTAATAGCCCAACAGCGTTACGGCCCCCCTCCCTCATACCCTAACCTCAAGATACCCGGGTTAAACGCACCCATACCGGAGGGTTGTGCGTTCGGGTACCACGCGGGCGGGTGGGGCAAACCCCCTGTTGATGAGACCGGGAAGCCTCTGTATGGGGATGTGTTTGGGCACCATTCGGCTGGACATGATGTGAGTATACATAGCAGGTATTTAGGGTGTCCCAAATAATGTTTGTTAAATACAGGTACGAAATACAATAAACTAATGGCAAAAAAAATGAGATTTAAAAGGTTTAATATTTATAATAAATTAATTGTTGATATCAACGAAAAGACAAGAATAAGAAAAAAGTAATTTGTTGAATCAAATTTTAGGACAATGAAGACCAAGACATTGATAGAACTCTTTGGGGTGAATTAGAATCTGAATCTGAAGAGGAATCAGAAGAAGGTATGTGATTTTGTTATAATATTTTCTTATTTCAGAAATTAAAAATCATATCATAATTAAAGGTACAGAAGGATAGGTATAGGAATTAAATTAGAATTCGTCATATTGCAATTTGAATATTGTTAATATAGAGCATAGTAACAAAAATGTTGTGTGGTTTTATGAAACCACGGTAAAAGTGAAACTGTTCGAACGGTTCCGAACACTGCTTTGTGTAGCGCATGTCGCGTGTCGGTCGCGATACACGCGACATGCGCTACACAGACCAAAAAGTTTGAGACGATGTAATAAAAGTTTCACTTTAAAAAAAGGTAGCTTGAGAAATAACATTCTTATCTCACTTTAAATCGATCTATTTCAATCAATAGAAGAGTCAGACGAAGGGGAGAAGATGGGAGAAAGTGACGTAGCCACCGGAGTAGCGACCCCCGGCGAGGGTCTGGTCACACCGCTGGGCATAACTTCCGTTCCACCCGGTCTGGAGACGCCAGACACTATCGAACTGAGGAAGAAGAAGCTAGACGCTGATATCGAGGGGTTGGTAGACATATTTTAAACTAGACAATGTATAAAATGAATGTAGTTTCAAAAATGATTTAAATTTTTAACATGCTCGAAAAAATTTAGAACATGTCCAAAATGTAACCTTATTCGTTTAATGTCATTCGCTGATATTTATTTGTTTACTAATATTATAAGAAATAAAAAAAAATTGTGTTCTAGTGGTGAGACTCCGGCCCTGTATCAAGTGTTGCCAGAGCGACGCGTGGGCCTAACAGCAGGAATGATGGCGTCCACTCACGTCTATGATATCAATGCTGCGAATCCGGGTATGTATTACGTTTAATTTTATTGTTATAATATATTAGAAAATATATTGTATTTATTGAAAATGTTGCTATTTGAACAAGAAATAAAAAACTTTGAAAGAAATCAATATTACAATATTAGCTTACTTATTTAGACTTATACACCCTTAGCTCATCTCCCACCCTTGAGGACATTCAATATGATCATCTGGAAATGTCAAAGAATAACTGTAGTAATTTTTAAAACTACACGATTTATTTCCGCTAATATTATTAATTTTCTCGGACTAGTTTCTGACTGTAAAATTATTGCACTATACAATAATTTTGATGTTATTAACACCGTTTCTTATATTTCTATATACAAGTGCTTATGATAAAGCTTCCAATATTAAAAAAAAGACGGGTTGCACTCCGGGAGTGAAAACTTGATTATTAACGTTGAGCATGTTTGATATCCATTCGTCTTACGCTTTTTCTATCAGGTCACGTGTCCTGACGCGAGTTTAAAATTTTATACCCAATTTTACAGAAAAAGTGCTCAACGCCGCTAAAGAAGTTTTCACTTCAACAAATTATGGTGTAAATGGTAATTATAATAACTTTGACAGGTAAATCCCGCGCGTCCGGCGAGACGAGCAGCGGCGTGGCCGCCGGCGCGGTAGAAGTGGCGCTCGACCCGTCGGAGCTCGAGCTGGAGCCCGAGGCGGTGGCGGCGCGCTACGAGCGGCACCTGCGCGACCAGCGGCCCGCTAAACAGGAGGACCTGTCTGATATGCTCGCGGACCACGTGGCGAGGCAGAAGGTGGGTTGATGGGTGCTATAGTGTGGTACAGACGTGATGTGATGTGATCTGATATAACCCTACGCTATCACATGATATTAACAGACGCTATAATATGATATGAACAGACGCTATAATATGATATGAACAGACGCTATAAATTGACACGATCAGATGCTATGTGTTATGACCAGACGCTGTAATCTTATATTACCAGACGTTATAATAAATACCGTCGTAAAGAGAAATTATATAAAATCTAATCACTCAATCATATAAGTATTGTATGTATAAATTGTGTAAAATTACGTGTAAATTGAAGTAAACATTATTAATAATATTTTTTTTTTCTTTTACAGAACAAAAGAAAGCGGCAACAGAATACAGACTCAAAACAAGCGAAGAAATATAAAGAATTCAAATTTTAAATTTTATCTTCAATTTAAGAATAATGCAGTTACAGTTCTATGCATTTAACATAGAAATACAATTATGACATTGGTGTATTCAAGTTTTCATCATATGAAATATAGACTAACATAACCTTAAAAATAAATAAGTGAAAATGGTAATTGTGTTTTATTTACTAATTTCCTTCTATCATCAATTTTGTGGCTGTACAGCTCACAAAAAATTCCAAGATAATAAAATGAAAAATATTATGGTTTGGCTACAGATTAAATCAATGAAACTTGACTATAAGAACCGCTATGTTTGTAGAAACTTCCTTTGAATGTGCCGTTTGCTCTAAATAATACGCTTACGGCTCAACCTAAATACCGCGTAGTCTAGATTACGTAGACTTACTCCTATATAGTATAGAAAACATTAACACTTGGATACAACACCAAGAAAGAATACTAAAATATAATAGAAACATTTATCTAGCTACTCTATCTCTGAAGCATTATAATTAATAATAATAATTATTTACTACTAGCTGCGCTCCGCGGTTTCACCCGCGTGGATCCGCTCCTGTTGATCGAAGCATGATGATATATAGCCTATAGCCTTCCTCGATGAATGGGCTATCTAACACCAAAAGAATTTTTGAAATCGGACCAGTAGTTCCTGAGATTAGCGCGTTCATACGCCCAATTTCAGTAAGTATCCTTCGAAAAGAAAAACAAGAATTCAATCAGTGCAAGTCGTAAAGTCGGCAAGGCGGGCCGATCGCTTAACTTCGATCATAAAGCGGGCTTAGATGAATAAGCATTCTCTCACACGCAAGGCTTTGATTTATTCCGCCTCGTAAACTTACTGATAAATTTTATAGAGCCGTTAGGAGAGGTGGGGTTTTCGATTTTGCGAAAGTACAAAAGATACTAGTTATAATTCATTCCGTGATAGTCACGCAATTACCATATATGTATTTACTAGTGGTCCGCCCCGGCTTCGCCCGTGGTACATATTTCGCAATAAAAGGTAGCCTATGTCCTTTCTCGGGTATCAAAATATCTCCATACCAAATTTCATGCAAATTGGTTCAGTAGTTTAGGCGTGATTGAGTAACAGACAGACAGACAGAGTTACTTTCGCATTTATAATATTAGTATGGATTGAAGATGGTAACATCTCAGTTTTATTTCAAAGCATATTTTGCCTTGCTGCTTCCATTATAGTTGTTAATAAATTTGTTAACTAGTTTTAAGTTGAACATTGTTTCATAACAGTTAATCCGTGTGCAAGCACGTTAGTGTCAGAGCGTTTTCACATTATCCGATCCGATATCGGATATCGGAAGCCGATAGCCGATATCCGATATCGGAGGGAAGTAAAATGTATGAAATATGTACCTGTCTTTCACATTGTCCGGTCCGATATCGGATATCGGAGCCGACACCGATATTCCCAGTGGCTATCGGACGATAATGTTCAGTGTTGCCAACTCAATTTTCGAAAAGGCAGTATACCAACAGCAAAAAAGCACTAGTTTGTGTATTTTCAGTCTTATAGGGCGCTCAATCTTTAAAAAAATTCTTTGCTTTTAACCTAAAACCCTTTCTATTACAAGAAACCTTTTTTTATTAAGAAAACACACATTTAAGTATTTATAGGCATTTAAAATACGATTTATACGGCAGGTATTTTTATTTGCCGTATTAAAATATACGGCAATTAGCTGAACTGAAGTAAACAAAAATATATTGCGTTCTTAAATTCAAATATCTATCTTCGAAAACATTAGTGCCTAGAATTCTATCATCTTTATTTTATCTTATTCTGCCTCGCTCCTCCTCCTACTCGGATGTTGGTTGTGCTGTTTATTGTATTGTTGTCATTAAGTGCTTTATTTTTAACCGACTTCAAAAAAAGGAGGAGATTTCACACCGATTTTATTTTTATTTTGAATTTACAACAAAGAATACAATGTTTGAAAACTCTTAATTCTAAAATAATTGCTTATGACAATAAATTAATAATTTATATTGTATCTTTACTTGCAGGAAATTACAACAATCATATTACAAATATATTTGAACGAGTGACAATATTATTTTAGGATATTACAGTGTAATAAGAAAAAGAAAAGAAAATGTGAACAAAGATTGTATCACTTAATAAATTTATCATAGGTACTACATGAACTTTTATAAATGTATGTAGTGAAAAAATGACTAAATGACTAGGTACGTCTTGCTAAAAATACATTTAATAGATTTTGAAAGGTACATATTTACTAATATGTATTACTAAAACTATTAACTAATACTAGGTTGTAGTAGGTATTGATATAAATTTATTTAATTTATATGTAATGTGTTTACATAAGTATATTATGTTATACAAATGACCGATATCAAAACTATTTAGTAAATAGCACATCTAAATAATATGCAGTAATTTGTGATATCAAATCTTTTTTTTACATTTTACTTTTCTTTTTTGAAGTTGTTTTTCTTTATCGTAGTTATTTTTAATGTACGTATGTACAACACGCAGTATATTATTATTAGTCTGTGGTACAACTATGATTTATAACATTTGATTTTTTTTTAATTATACCTTTTTTTTATCAACTGGCAATTTAGTTTAGTTTTCTCTAAAAAATTCTGGCAACACTCATGATGATATCGGAACGATTTTATCGGACAATGTGAAAGGGCAAATTGTATCCAATATCGGATATCGGCTATCGGCGTCCGATATCCGATATCGGATCGGATAATGTGAAAACGCTCTCACGAAACGAAATCAAGATATATAGAGAGAGATTTGCATGTGCTTTTAGCTTGATGATTTCATCAGCTGGATACAAGTTTATATGGTAACACCAATTTGACATGAAACGGACAGTTGACATCTCTTTGATTGTCACTTGTCAGTTTTCGGACTCCGTATCTACTTGTTGGAACTTTGAATTCTATTCCATTTCCAAAACTTAAAATTAAATAGGATTACATTATTTTTAATCTAATTTTTATTTTATTATCATAATGGCGCGTGTGCTGGTTGGCGTTAAGCGAGTAATTGATTATGCAGTTAAAGTAAGTTTCAAAGTTCAAAGGTTACTTGTTGATACTTTTCAAGATCAAAATAAAGTATTCATTATTAACTTTTTTAATTGAAAAAAGAATATTGGGTTAAAACTGTCGGTACTGAGTAACTGAATATCATTTACATTTTTCAATATAGATTAGGGTCAAACCAGACAAGAGTGGTGTTGTTACTGATGGGGTGAAGCACTCCATGAATCCGTTTGATGAGATCGCTATCGAAGAGGCTGTGAGGATGAAGGAAAAGAAGCTGGCCAGTGAAGTAATCGCCGTATCATGTGGACCAGCGCAGTCGCAAGTATTTGACACAAATAAAAAAAAAAATGTATAATATAACCTCTGTAGTATTCTTTTTTTAAATTCGTTTTTCTCTATAGGAAACATTGAGGACAGCTTTAGCTATGGGAGCAGATAGAGCCATTCATGTGGAAGTAGCAGGAGCAGAGTATGAAACAATGCAGCCTCTGCATGTTGCCAAGATCCTTGCTAAACTATCACAAGATGAGAAAGCGGATTTAGTTATAGTAGGAAAACAGGTAAACATTATAAATTTTTGATAAACAGTAAGTTGTAAGTACATAATAGTAACGTTTTAAATAAACAATGTTTTTGTATCCTGATTTTATTTATAATATGAATATTTTCTTATTTTTTCTTTCAGGCCATTGATGATGACTCAAATCAAACTGCCCAAATGACTGCAGCTTTACTTGATTGGCCGCAAGGAACATTTGCATCAAAGGTAAACAATATTCACATTATTGTTTAACTAGAACAAAACTATAACACTATGATAAAACACGAAAAATCCATTAGATTTTCTTCTACATGTTAATTTATTTTACTCATTAAATTAGTTTTCCTTTTATCATAAAAATTTTAATACAGAAAGTATACAATTTTCATATCACATTGCTAACAGTCTAGTTATTTACATCAGATTAACATTGATAACCTCTTTATACAGATAACAGCTCTTGTATGATATTTTTGATTGTTTTAACTAAATAATATTCAAATATTACACAATAAGATGGTTAATTAGGGAATTTTGTGTATTATAGGAAAAAATCATCTTCAAACATTTCAAATTTTTCTATTCTGTAAAAAAATCTCATTTATTAAGCATTAAAAAAAGCTTTTAAAATAGTGTTTTTTCTTAATATGTGTGTGTATGTATTATCTTACAAGTGCAATGTATGATACATAAAGACATTTTAAGTTTGAAAAATCAGATGTTTTGCGCGAAGTGACAGTAGTACCCACCTCAACGCTTCGCTTATGAGGCGTGCAATAAATATCAAAATTTTTTTGTATATATTTTTTTTCATGATGTAAATTCTTAACGCTTTCAGGTAGAAAAAACAGACGCAGGATTAACAATAACTAGAGAAATTGATGGCGGTCTTGAAGTCATTAAGACTAAAATGCCAGCTGTAATCAGTGCTGACCTGAGGTTGAATGAGCCCAGATATGCTACACTGCCTAATATTATGGTGTGTAATTCTTTATATAACAACTTAATACAAAAAAAATATAAGTATCTGGAATTGAAAATTATTTTATCTTTCAAAATGAATTTATGGGACACTAGCTTTCCACCCGCAGCTTCGCCCGCGCAGGCAAAGAAAAACCCGCATAGTTCCCGTTCCCGTGGGATTTCCGGGATAAAACCTATCCTATTTCCCGGGATAAAAAGTAGCCTATGTCCTTTCTCGGGTATCAAAATATCTCTATACCAAATTTCATGCAAATTGGTTCAGTAGTTAAGGCGTGATTGAGTAACAGACAGACAGACAGAGTTACTTTCGCATTTATAATATTAGTATGGATTATATCTACAGTCCAGATACACATATAGCATTTTTTATATCAATCATGCATACTTAAAAAATACCATGTTGAAAAAAAATACCAAAAATACAATTATTATGTGAATTTCATTACCAAAAAAGTCTGTCATTTTGTCAAAGCTTGAATGTTTTGAAATGTATTAGATGGCGCAAAATTAAACACAAATTAACAATTCCAGAAAGCCAAAAAGAAGCCTATGAAGAAGGTAAGCGCCAAGGACCTTGGTGTGGACTTGTCGCCGAGGATCAAAGTATTGAGCGTAGAAGACCCTCCCGTCCGACAGGCCGGTTCCGTCGTCCCGGACGTCGACACACTCGTCGCCAAACTTAAGGAAGGCGGACATGTTTAAATAGTAAATAAAAGCAATAAACCATACACAATCCTCTTTATTAACTCAAACTTATATCAGATTTCCACAGACTCATGTAGATGTATATTTTAATATAACCTGTTGTTGTACAAACGTGTTTTATTTGATTATCTCTTACCAAATGCAGTTCTTATACTTAATTTAACATTACATTAACAACTAAAATTTATGATACAATTATAATTCACTATCTCCTGTCAACGCCGATTTTAAATCTAGACTATGCTTAAAATTAAGAATGATCGGCAGTACAAAACCAATAGGAACCTGGTCAAACAATGTGGGGCTCGGCAAATTTAAAATTATGTTTTAATGCTTATAAAAGTGAAAACAATATGGTCTAGGGACAATGCATAAAAATTATAAGTACATTTTGGCTCATCTGTTGCGCTTGTAAAACTTACAGACTCAGTGTAAACATAATACATAGTTCATTGATTTCAAATCTCTTGACATGGTAATAAATTTAGTACAAAGCTTCGCCGCTATACGGCTCGTACCACACGATCTTGCCTTCGAGGCAGCCAGTAACAAGCAGGTGGTGCCGTGGACTGAACTTGGAGCTAACGACCAGGTCCTGGTGGATGCCGAGGCTTTGACCCACGTCCCTCATTTGCGCTGGCCCGTTGAGATCTTGCACGACGTGGGAGAGCTCACTGCAGTTGTCATTGAGCGCCAATAGACGCATACCTCTACCGAACGGCGAACATACCAGCCGACCGTCCGCGGAAAAACATAATTCCTGTAAGGATATTGGTATGTCAGATGGTAGACGAATGGGAAAAAACTTTTGATTGGAGAATGAAAACCACTAACTACTGAATTACTTAAAATCAATTATGTACGAGGTGGAATTTTTATGGAACATTTATGCGAGTATGATACTTACATTAACATCATAAAATAAACACAACAATAAACAGTTTTAAAGATAAGTTTTTTTTTTTTAAACTGGCACTGAATGAAAAAGTCGTTAATTGGCGACATGACAATCTGAAGAACTCTGATTCGAATTGAAAAATTCTCTTTTTTTTTGGAAACCTATTTAACGAAGACAAATGGAGCGAAGCATTTATTAATAAGTTTCAAAAAATATTTATGAATATGTTGAAAATATAGGTAGTAAAGGGTTAAGTCACTAGTATAGCTCAATTTTATATTACCTTTATGAATCCTCTGCCTTCATTCGTCTCCTCTATATAGTAGAGCAGTCGATCCACATTCTGCCGTATATGATGTCTGCCGTCGAGCTCCTCGTCGCACGAGTCGCTGTCCCGCTCGCGCGCCGTGTTCGGCGTGTGGCCTGATGTGGACGGCATCATGCTGGAGTGTGATAGTTGTTATTGTGGATGGTGTTATGCAGTTGTGTTAATGTTTTTGTTTACTTTTAAGAATATCATTCTCACGTAAACGTAGCTAACAGCAGCATATCTACGTGTACAACAGCTATTATATAGTTATATATTTATCACACATTAAAAGAAGACCGGACCAGAACAATTAAAGTAAGTTAAAGAGGCATTTAGTAAAGTAAAATAATAACTTTTAACAAAAAATTTCATAATTTTTTTTCAAGTTAATTTACTATCAAAGATGTATCACAATAACTATATTAAGAAGCAAGGTTTTTTTACTATTTATCATACCTGTCTAATATTTACTTATCACATGGTGTAGAATTACCATTAAATTTTGTATCGCTGACGACTGTTGTTATGCCAATGTTGGCGCCCAGACACGTCACGTGCTGCAGACCTCATCATCGCACTTAGCAGCGTGCTGCCCGTGCCCAGCTCCCACTCACCTGTAGCCTTTTTTTTTGTAAGTGGGGAAATCTTGCATAGATACCCACGGCCTCCGGGGAAGAGGCCGTGGGTTATGTCGGATTTCTACCGACCAAAACTCCACTGTGTTCCGTCAACCCGCATCAACGACAGGGCCACGGGTATAGGTAGAATTCGTCCGTGACATTCACCTGTAGCCTGTAGACACGGCACAGGTCCGCATCATTCCCGCAACAATCTCACCTGTAGCCGCTGTGTGCGGGGGCGAGCGGGGGCGGGGGCGCGGGGGCCAGTCTCGGCGGGGGGCGCGCGGGCCGCGGCCGCAGGGCCGACGGCGGCGTGATACCCGTGTTGATGCCGAGGATGCGCTGCATGTTGAAGTTGCGCCCCACTTGACCTCTACACCCGTAGTGTGTCATTGTTTAATTTTATCGTGTTTGCTAGCATATCAAATAACGGTGGGTACGTCACGCTTAGTGCGAATATCGGATAAATAAGGGTAGGTAGCAAAATATCGTATTCGTAACCTATTCGTAAAAAAATCTGATGTAAATTCAATACTTTTTCATAAATGTAAATGAAAAACATTAAAAATATCTATGGCAAATAAATAATTTCATTTTAATATTTCAAGAAACAAAATTTTTTTTCACAATAAATGTGAGTTGATAGATACTTCATGTGAGCATACATTTTTTAAAATAAATTCATTATTATTTTAGAAAAAATTAAAATTAAATACGAAAATTAGTAAGATAATTTTACCTGCTATACATTTCTTGAAGCATTCTATGTTGTTTGATCGTTATGGACGCCTCCCACACGTCATTTTGAATACTGGACAGTCCCTGGATAAAAATATATTATTAAATTACAAGTAAATTAATTATGTATTTGAAAATAAAAGGGACTATAAACCAGATATGAAAATAGAAAAATACTAAAGGTACAAGAACAGAATAAGATCCTTAATTTGTTTAGTAAAAATGTTGTAAAAAATACAATAAGAAATTATTAATAGTACAACAGGCAAAATTATGTGCACAATTTAAACAATCCATCCAATTAATTGTATTTGCAACAAGTATAACACAATTTAATTATGATATAACAATAAAAAATTAACAAGTAGTGTATGCTCACAGAAAGCTTCCATCAACTCACCAACGCGAATCTCGCGGGGACAGGTTGGGGCGAAGCCTCGTTGGACGAGCCGGAGCTCGGCCCCGCCTCGGGCTCCGCCTCCTCGCGCTCCTGCCGCTCGCGGGACCGATCCACCGTTCTGATTATTATCAAACCCTCCATATATAAAAAGGAATATTTTTTGTAAGGTGGCATGCCCTTAAGAATTTGATATGAGTCGATCTTTCTATGTAATTTGAATCCGAATTTATGAAAAACAGTATTTAATGTTTTAGTTTAATACAGCCAGCGTAAAGACATACATATTTGAATAGGTAAAAGTAAAACAGAAAAAATCCATCATGAGGTGGGATTTAAACGTAGCTGTAGCAAGACCACTAGGTCAATCATGATGCCAAAAAAATCCAAATAAGTACAATATTAGTGTCAATAATAAGAGAATAGTGAATATGAGTAAATTTAATCATGCTACTATTTACAAAGCTAAAGGCATTACGCTTTTTTTATTTTACCTAAATTAACTCCAGTAACAAACAGTTAAAATAATGAAGAATATAAGTGCTTGTATTGTAGTTAATTAATTTGTTCTGGTCCAGCCTGAATATTTCTTTTACACATACCGTAGCACAGACACCATCGGCCGCAGCGCAGCTATAAACCTGTATTTATTATAAATGATCAACTCACGGTATGTGCGGCATGGAGTTCATCAGTCTTGGTGCAAGGGCAATATTGTTGTCATAATATCTAAACCTATACGCAGTATTAACCCATTGAGCCCCGAACGGCTCGATCGGTCCACGACACAATAGATTTTCTATTGTGTCTGTGATTCCGGGGCCTGAGTTATTAATAAATAAACAAAACTCACGGTATAGGCGGCACGGACGCCATGGGGCGTGGCACGCGGTAGGGGCGCGTGCGGCGGCGCGGCGTGCGGCGCGGCGCGGGGCGGCGCGGCGCGGGCGGCGGCGGCGAGCTGTCCCGCACGCTCTTGTCGCGCGAGCTCACCGGTTGGATGTCGTGGATGCACGACCACTGGGAAACGACACCATGTTTATGTTGTTATGTTTTATTTCCTCAGTTAGTCACTTGTGTAAACATAATTCATATAAAGTAACAAGCTATGTTTAAAATAAAATTGTAGTTTGTGAATAGACCAAACAGTGCATGCTTCTTATTTGTTATAATCTAGGCGTGTCATACTTCCATTGCAGACTGACTTGTTAAAACTTCAGTGTATTAATATAATAAATCCAAATTTAACTTTGTTATCTGGGTTTTATTTACTAAAAACCCTGCACAATAAACAACTAGAATCACAATCACAATCATTAATTTATGTGCATGATTAAAAGTAACCAATAGTTTTACTTTAAATGCAATATTTCTTAAATTTTTCATACACCCTACATTAAGAATTAACCACAACCAAGACCACATTTTTGTTTACACTCACCTCAGATCTGTCATCATGGCTTATGTTTCTGCTTAATGCACTCCAACCTTGAGGGTGAATCTGGAAATATATAAGGTGAAAGTGATATCTGTAAGTTAAAAAATGAATTGTGTTTTTTTATTACAATTAATTAATTTAAAAACAAATAAAATCAACAACAGTTATATCTGCCAGGCAACCATGTGGAGTTAGGTAAAAATGCGAAATATGTACTTATTCCAAAGTTTTTTTTTTTTACATTAATATTGAAAATTTATCTAAAACTCACCTGAAGAGCGCTAACAACCTCAGCATCGTTCCCTTCAGGAAAGTCGGACACAAATTCAACTCTGTTTTCAGTTCTTTTTGGGTCAAATAGATGATCATACATAGCAGCTATTGGAATTAATTGCTGGCTCATTTGCATCAACCTATATAAATTTGGCTGAAATAAAAATAAAATTTAGACTCGCTGTTTATGTATATAAAAAGATTTAAATAAAAAGATATATTATGTATTTAAGGCTGGAAAAAAAAGTACAAAATAACATTTTTTCTTCATCATCATTCTTAGGTCATAATATTAATGCTAGCTTGTTTTCTAGCTTATCATTTTACTCACATAACATATAGTTTATTATATTCTTAAACAAAATGTGATTTTGTAAGTATAAGAAATTTTCAATGCCTTAATATGCATGCTATAAAAAAAAGCTTTACCTTAAATCCATGCAAGTCCTGTGCTAACGTCAACAAATTTAAGTCATGGATAATAACAAGTAGTCCTCCTGTGGTGCACATCACCATTTGCCTTGCGTCTGGTGACAAGCGACATCTCATCAAACCAGGCGCATGAAATACTCTTTGGTATACCAGATTAAACTCAGTATATGAATTGATGTCCCATGTAAATATACTGCCGTCGAGCCCTGACGTGACTAGTAATTTGTCTTTTACAGAAAATTCTATATTTTTCACCCACTTGGAATGGCCAAGCAGTGATCTTATCTTTTTCTTCAGATGTCTGACGTCCCACAACGCTATTGTTGTGTCGTCTGAACATGTCGCAAACATTCTTCCATCTAAAAATCTGTGGTTATAACAATATTATTAATTTGTTCAAATTGAAGTCCCATACATTTTACAAATTATTACAGTTCACAGTTTTGCTGTTACATCATTAAATAAATTCACATAACTTTGTCAAAATTTTGTAATTGAGTTTGGATATTCTTTTAGCATCAACTCAAAGTTGTATTTTTTTAATACTGTAGTGAAATACAGTCAAGTAGACTTTACCAGTTGTTTTAGAGCTAGCGCGCACGAGCAACTTTGTCTCCGCAACTATTTTGTCTCTCCCATCAATTTGTATGGGGAGTTGCGTCGCTACGTGCGCGCACTTTCATACCATAGGTGGGAGAGACAAAATAGTTTCGGAGACAAAATAGTTGCGGAGACAAAGTTGCTCGTGCGCACACTGTCTTAGAAGCATATTTTAATAACAGTTTTCAACACTCCATTTAAATCAATATACTGAGGACTAATCATCACAACCAAATCAAATAAGAACATATCTACTAATATACTTACTTAACACAATTAACACAATCTGAATGAGCTCCATTTACTGAATGCATCCTTTGATGAGTAAGTGGATCAAATATTTGGATAGACTTTCTTTCACAAGCTGCTACTAAGAGAGACCTATAAAGTAATATAAGTAGATAAGAGTATTTTATTTCACATATTTATGTATTAAATCTAGATGTTGAATGTTATTCCATTAGGGTATTTTTTCAGTGTAAATGTGTAATGCTATATATTTTATGACTGTAGTTTCGTGACAAGAATATAAATATGATTTTAACCAAGGTTATATAAATTTCCGTCTTACCCGTCTGGGGAAAATTCAAGGTTGAATACACCACCCGTGGGAAGAGCGTTGTACTGATCGCAGTCCCAAGACGCTATGGGTTTCATACCACAATAGAGACTACGGGCCATTGCATCCCCAGCACCAATTGGTTTTTGGAACCCACATTCTCTTTGTATCATACGATAAGGACTAAACGCTGAGTATTTTGCCATAAAACTATCTTGGAAACACTTCGTGCCCATTTTGATTAAAATAATTAAACGGAATATACAAAAGGCGTTAAGTACACGGCATATCAGTAGAAATAAAATGCAACTTATGTTTTAATATTGTTTGTTTCACATGTTATTTTGGAAAAATGCTAAATTCCAATGAAAAGTTTATACTTTATTGACAATTTGACAGAGATGATAACCAGCTGACATGAAGTCGGTTGAACTGTCATTATTGATTAGGCAGATAAAATATTTATTCAGTAAAAATAAATATACAGACAAATAATAAATAATGCAAGACTAGAATTCTAGAAATGACCATCCATTTATTACTTAGATTTATAAATCTGTAGATTTATAAACCAGTTTTTAAGAATGAGACCCTACGTGCGCACGGTTTCTCTACCGAATCGGTTTTTTGCAGGATTCGGTTTAGTATTTCAATGAATGAGTTCACACATGCCGAGACACATGCATTCGGCTTCAAGACACGGCAAAAATACCGGATTTTGCTTATATTTAAATCCGATTATGCGGCTACACAACAATCCGGCCGTAATACATAATTTCAGATCCGTAGACGTTCTTTTATTAATAAATAACATTAATAACAACTAATATATTAAATTTATTGAAGTGTTTGTTTATACAGGGTGTCCCAAAAAGTATGGATGAACTGAAGCCAGGAGGTAGAGGACCTAGAGGGCTATCCGAATCACCCCCGTGTATGTTATGCGATTTTTCGTAGTTTCGGAGTTATGACTCTTTTTTCAATTTTTCACTTATCGCCGAGTACGATGAGATTTTGACTCATGGTGACGTCAGTTATAGCGGTAGATGCTTGATTTTTTTTGTGTGCTAAGCTGAAAGATAGGCCAATTCAGTATGGTAACATTTACTGTCGTAAGATCTTTGAATGGAATAAAAAAAAGAATTAAATGCCAAGAAAGATAAAATCACCCAGTAAGTTCACAACTTCAAGGGCCCGTAAAAAAATAAAATTACATAAAAAAAGTTTTCCGTTTGGCATTTAAAAACTTGCTCTATCCATCAGGTAGCTACGCTAAAAATTTTATTTTATTATTCAGAAGGCTTCAATCGAAAAATTGAAATCTAAATGTGATAAGTGCAAAAATTTAATTAACATGATGATTAATAAAAACAAATTAAAACCAATAAAAAGGTGTTCAATTACCAGAAATTTTTAAAATAACCCCGCTGTTAGTCGATTCAAGTGCCACACCACCATAAAAAGTTGTCTTTTAAATGTCTGAATGCCAATTTATCATTTTAATGGTTTCTTCTGCTATTATGAATTTCCGGGTTATTTCGTCCAAATTGTGGCATTCTCTCAAGTAGCCGAGGTCTTTGTAGTATCCCCATTGAAATAAATGAATGGGGTTTAGGTCGAGGGACCGTGGAGGCCAGGCTTTAAGGCAGGCGTCACCGGCGCATGCGCAGGCTGCAACAACCAATCCATCTTACAGGGTATCTTTGCCCTTTAACCTGGCCTACACGGTCCCCAGACAAAAATCCCATTGATTTTTTTCCGTGGGAATACTACAAAAACGAGAGAAAGCCACAATTTGGACGAAATAACCCCGAAATTCATAGTAGCAAAAGAAACCATTAAAAATGATAAAAGGGCATTCAGACATTTAAAGACAACTTTTTACGGTGATGTCGCACTTGCATTGACCAACAGCGGGGTTATTTTAAAAATTTCTGGTAATTAAGCACCTTTTTATTGGTTTTAATTTGTTTTTATTAATCATCATGTTAATTAAATTTTTGCACTTATCACATTTAGATTTCAATTTTTCGATTGAAGCCTTCTGAATAATAAAATTAAATTTTTAGGGTAGCTACCTGATGGATAGAGCAAGTTTTTAAATGCCAAACGGAAAACTTTTTTTATGTGATTTTATTTTTTTACGGGCCCTTGAAGTTGTGAACTTACTGGGTGATTTTATATTTCTTGGCATTTAATTCTTTTTTTTATTCCATTCAAAGATCTTATAGATCAAGAGCCCACGACGGCCAGACTTTCCTTTCTTTCGGAAAGTTGAAAGTTTCTCTGTATATGTCTCCTATACAGATAAGAACGACCGGCGACTATCAAGTTTGGGTTGTGGTTACTTTGGCAGGAAACAGGTAGTGAAGGTGTATAAAATAGTACCTAACTTTCATTATAGTTTAAAAGCTAAATTTTATATATGTTACTTGGGGACCTATGAAAAGACATTACCTTAAGAGCCAGACAGTTTTCATGGTTCTTACATCTAGCCAGACACATTTAAAAAATAACTAACATATCATCAAATTCACATAACTACCTAAAAGCGTAACAAATATGAAATAACCCACTAAAAACATTAGTTAACTATAATTATTAAAAAAATAAAAGTATAATATATAAGTAATAAAGTTATTACTTATCTTTTACTTAGACTTATGTTGATGGAATTTCACGTATCCCGATGACTTTTTTATTGTGTCATCGAGATACGTGAAATTTCATCAACATAAACCCCCGTAAAAGATAAGTAATAACTTTATTACTTATAATATTATACTTTTATTTTTTTAATAATTATAGTTAACTAATGTTTTAATGGGTTATTTCATATTTGTTACGCTTTTAGGTAGTTATGTGAATTTGATGATATGTTAGTTATTTTTTAAATGTGTCTGGCTAGATGGAAGAACCATGAAAACAGTCTGGCTCTTAAGGTAATGTCTTTTTATAGGTCCCCAAGTAACATATATAAAATTTAGCTTTTAAACTATAATGAAAGTTAGGTACTATTTTATACACCTTCACTACCTGTTTCCTGCCAAAGTAACCACAACCCAAACTTGATAGTCGCCGGTCGTTCTTATCTGTATAGGAGACATATACAGAGAAACTTTCAACTTTCCGAAAGAAAGGAAAGTCTGGCCGTCGTGGGCTCTTATATTATTACGACGGTAAATGTAACCATACTGAATTGACCTATCTTTCAGCTTAGCACACAAAAAAAATCAAGCATCTACCGCAATAATTGACGTCACCATGAGTCAAAATCTCATCGTACTCGGCAATAAGTGAAAAATTGAAAAAAGAGTCATAACTCCGAAACTACGAAAAATCGCATAACATACATGGGGGTGATTCGGATAGCCCTCTAGATCCTCTACCTCCTGGCTTCAGTTCATCCATACTTTTTGGGACACCCTGTATAAAAAATGAAACACAGCTATATTCAAAATCATCAAATTTAATCAAAATGTCACTGTATATTGATTTCATTATGATAAATTATTATATACAGTGAACATTAATTTCACTTAATTTATATTAATTTATTAAAATTATTTCAGAAATTATGCAATTTTTTCAATCATGCTACCATGTGCTAGGTGGCAGAAGTCCATTTGGTGGGGGAATATTTCCACTTTGCAAAACATTTTGTAAGAAAACTTCCAATCTTGTTTTAGGACCACCTTCATCAATATTCTGTAAAATATTTAGATAGTCCATACTTATTAGTTTAATTATTTTTGTAAACTGCTTTCCATAGTATCTATAGAACTCGGAACCACATACTGTAAAAAAATCATGCAATAATGTGGCACAAATATCAGGTTCAGGTTTTAAGTTGATAAATGAAGCCAGCCATTGCCACCCAAACTTTAAGCTGTGGGGATTTGAAGCTCTTATAAAAGAGGGCATCTTAGCAATCCAAATGGCACATCTCAGCCTGAATATACCAGACATTCTTTTCAGAAACTTATCCTGTTTCTCAACAACATCATCAGTATAGGTGTAACCTCTAGATAAATAAAATTCTTTATCTGTTTGTCCTTCTTTTTGTGGCAAAAACATGGGTACTAAATATGGACATTGTTGGTGAAAGTAAGCTTCTAAGAGTTTGCCAAATTCTGGAAATTCAAACCATAATACAACAGTTACAGCTGCTAAAGGAAATGCAGCCTCAGGTTTACTGGATACAAGAAGGTCACCTTGTCTCACAATTTTCTTAGCCAGTAAAGCTGTACAGTAATAAAGTCCTTGGGGATGTTGTGCAGCAGATACATATGCATCTGATATTTGCACCCTTTCTCCTCTAAGTAAATTAGCTAATTTTTCCAATGTTTTCTTCATATGTGAACCGCTTACAGATGATAAAGTATTCACGGGTGTATTTACAGCTTTCTGACAATCAAATCTAAACTTTTTCATATTACTATCTTCGAGGAGTCCCTTATATTTATTTTCATAATCAAATAAAAATCTTTGTAATTCTGAATAATATGTGTAGTTCTTTTCTGAATAAAACAAGGGTCCTGATCTTTTTGCAACCTCCTTAGCTTCTTGTTGTTTCTTTAATAATTCCTCTTCTTTTGCTTTTTGTTCTTCAAATTCTTTCTTCTTAATTTCCTCTTCTTGTTGTTTCTTTATTTGCTGCTCACTTTTAAGAGTATTGAGATCTTCTATTATTTTTGTTTTTATATTCTCCATATTTGAAGTCAAGATCTCTGCTTGCTTCACTTCTTTGTCTGTGATTTGACCACTTTTACAATAATCCATGATTTTAGACATATTGCTAAGAATAGTTTGTATTGAAGAAGAGTATTTACTTACAACATCTTCAGACTGTTCAATGCTCATAATTTCATTAGAACAAATTAATATTTTTGTGTGGCTATCCGTAATATTGGCATACCTAGTTGTAGCTTTATTGGTTTCTTCAAGTAGTCTGTTCATGTTTTCAATAGTGTCCCGACTAATGAAAGACTGATATTTCTGTTCATCTAATTTAGCTTTTTCTAGAACTGACATATTATCATTCTCTTTGAGCTGCTTGATCATTTGCAATTTACGAGCTCTTAATTCAAGAGATTTGCGTTCATAATCTTCACTTTGTTTTTTCCAGTAACTGCGCATGGTTTCTGCATGTTTAGCTCTCATATTTTCAATTTTATTTTTAAACCATAATTCGGATGACTCTTGCAATGAAGCTTCATATCTTTTAAGCAATAAAGTATATCGCAAATCTTCACCAAGCTTATCTTCTAACAAATTGATTACTTCTTCTGGCTGTTCAGGTTGTTCCTCCTGTATAGTTACAGTTTTTTTTAATGGGCTCCGTGGACCTATTGTCACCTCTTTCACTTGTGGACTAATTTCTGCAGCCTTTGTTAACGCTGAAATACGTAGCCGCTCAAATCCTGCTAGCTGATCTAAAATACTAATATCCCCATATTTAGAACTGCTTCTACATCGAGGTGAATTGTCAATACTTGAAAAAGAGTCTTCCATTTTGGGAATTATGCTCTTGATTCAATAGTTCGATGGACAAACTGTCCATATATCTTCGTGGAATTTTATAACTTGCTTATTTGCCAAATAAAAATAATTTTATTTTGAACATTACTACTTTGTATTGCGGGATACGATCATAGGATACGATTGCGGAATGCGGGTATAAATGTCAATTGTCGAATGTTGACAGTTGACACATGGTTGATACAGATTAACAAAGCGTCAGATTACAATGGTGATCACACCACAGATAACTTTATACTAGTGGCATGTTTGCCACTCGTTTGCCACTAGTAGACACATATTACTTGCTCTGTGTGAGACAAGAAGCTTATATCTAATACACTGGAGATTGCACTATGACCATTAACTTGTAACAAGAAAATATGACGTTGAATGACGCCTGTGTTTTTATCCCTTTCACACCTAACGTGGCAAGTACATTCTCCCTCTACGGTATGGTAGAGGGAGAATCTCCCTCTACGGTTCATAGACTTTTGGCGCGAAATTATGACATTAGTTTTGACAACCAGCTGATGAACTCTAAACACCTCTAAACTGATGTTTCAGTAAGATTTTGAAAAGTTTACAGTGGTTTACAGTTTACAACACCCTGGATGTTGAAAGGGATGTGAAAAAGGGATATCTTCATTCATAACTTTAATTACAATGGTACTTCAAAATACCGGTAAATATAAAGCTGATAAAAGTGATGCTTATGGACGGAGAGAGCCAGGATCCTCGTCTGGGCCAAGGTATATGTCATTCAGTCTCATTTACGCTTCTTTCACAATAAAAATAGAATATAATAAACAATAAATTATAAGTACTGTGTATATTACAGAGAGGAGTCTTCAGAATCACGAATACGGATAGCAATAGAAAATGATAGAATCGACTCAAAGTATGGATTCGATAGAGTTCGTGATACAAAAGAACGTACCGGCTATCTTATTAATATGCATACGGTGAGTTTATTAGCCTAACATTTATAAATCCTCAGAATTTTTATAGCATCAATTCAACTTATTTGTTCTGCAGAATTTCTGGACTTAACCATTTGCATACTTCAAAATAATCACATAAATATTATATTGTTAATCTTCATTTAATATGTATTTTCTTTGGTTTTCCTGTATTCATTCATGTTCAATTATCATTTATGAATGCTTAATTTCTCATCCTTATAAATTCGAAGTAAAAGTTAATTAATATTGTGTTTTCATATTAATAGAGTAGTTAAAATTCCTTTTATTTTTTCACATAATTCTATTAATATTTGCAGGCTGAAGTACTTGATGAAGATAAGAGGCTAGTTGCAGCCATGGATTACTATTTCATTGAGATGGATGGTGCAAGGTTCAAAATATCATTGACTTTTCAACCCTACTTCTTGATAATGGCCCGTAAGGAATGTGAACAGGAAGTTATACAGTACTTGTCTAAGAAATTTGCTGGCACAATACATAAGATAGAAGTTATTGAAAAGGAAGATCTGGATTTGGTTAGTAACTTATGTTAATAACTTAACAATATGAGCTATAGGCGTACTTATGTATATGGAATACTTATGTATATGGCTTACATATGTATAAGGTGTCTATTAGCAATTTATCTAAACATTAAATTTTTTGTTAAGTAATACATAATAATACATAAATTGAATTAAAATTTTCAGCTGAATCACCTGTCAGGTTTAAAACAGCGTTACATAAAACTATCTTTCATGTCCCAAAACGAAATGATGAAAGTAAGAAGGGAGATATTGACAGCAGTGAATAAAAATAAAGAGAGAGAGAAGAAAGATGCAATCTATGCTGAAATGTTAACAAATGCACTTACAAGTGCTGCAGCAATAGAGCATGCTAAAAAAACTACAGATCACATGGAGAATATTCTGGACATACGGTAAAATATTTGACACTTAATAACTAATTATATGTACTTAATATTAAAATATTATTTAAGTTGTTAAGTTTCAATTTAAACAGTGTAAATGGAAGTTAGAACAAGTTCTAACAAAGGTATTTAGTGACAACAAATTCTAACTATTGAAAATGTGTTCTAATAAAAAAAACATTTTAACTGTAACATATTTATTAAATATTTCGTTTTTGCATGTTCTTTTTGGCACTGAACTCCTACAAAACGATTGGACCGATTTTTAAGATTTTTTTGCATCTTACTGCAAATTCGAGAATGTTTTAGATTTATAACAAACAAACGCGAAAGCAGCCGTAAGGAAGACACTAGTAAATTTATAAATTATCTTTTCTTTATCTGATTTCAGAGAGCATGACGTCCCATACCATGTAAGAGTGTCAATCGATATGAAGATATTCTGTGGAACCTGGTACACTGTTAAGTCCAGAGGTACAGAAACACCGATTTTCACAAAACGAGAAGACCTGCTTGAACGACCGGATCCAATTGTTCTGGCATTTGATATTGAAACTACGAAATTACCGCTAAAATTCCCAGATTCACAAACAGACCAAATTATGATGATATCGTACATGATTGATGGTCAGGGGTATTTGATTACGAATAGAGAAATAATATCAACTGATGTTGAAGATTTTGAATACACACCAAAGCCTGAGTTTGAAGGGTAAGCTTTATTTAATTGAAGTAAATCAAAAAAATATTTGGTTTTTATGTAACAGTTTTATTTATGCATTATTTTTTTGGGATATTTGTTAGACTTTTATTTATATTTTTGATATATTCCTATTATATTATTTTTGTGTTTTCAGGCAATTCATTATATTCAATGAAGTGAACGAGTTAGCGTTGATACAAAAGTTTTTTGATCACATAATGGATGTGAAACCCCATATTTTTGTTACTTACAATGGTAATTAATATTAACACCTTTTATTATGTTTTTTATATATTTTTTCCTAAGAGCTGAAGCTCTGTGTTTTGCACTTGTGTTTTTCAAATAAACTTAAAGATTTTACAATTTTTAGGTGATTTCTTCGATTGGCCATTCGTCGAGGCTCGCGCGGCGATACTAGGGCTGGATATGAAGCAAGAGATCGGTTTCAGTAAGATAGCCGCTAGAGACGGCACCTACGCATGTAGACCTGCTATGCATATGGACTGTTTATGGTAATTATGTCGAGAGTTGAATATTTATTTTTTTATTTTTTTTTGTTTTTGAAAATATTTGGATAAATGAAATACAAACATAACCTATGTTTTGTAAACGTCGCTGTATCGAGTTTTTCTTTGAAATTTAGGAAGGGTCTTTGTCTGATGTTCATGAAATCAAGAAAAGTGTAACTTCATTCACCCATGTATGATTTTTTATTTGCACTGGTCATGTAAAAAGTCAGCAGTTTTTGTATACTCATTAGTAAAGGGAATGTTATACACAATAATAATTTTTAAAATTAATTTTCTTGCTACCCTCATATTTCAATAAAATTTTCTCATTGAAAGCACATCTTACACTAAAATTTCAATGTTTCTTTCGTAGTTGGGTAAAACGTGATTCATACTTACCAGTCGGGTCACAAGGTTTGAAAGCAGTGGCCAAAGCGAAATTAAGATACGATCCAGTGGAATTAGATCCGGAAGATATGTGCAGGATGGCTGCTGAACAGCCACAGGTTTGTATGATATTGTGACTTTAGGCTTAACATATTCGAAAGGGAAAATAATATAGTGGATATTATATGAAAAAAATGCTTGCTTTCCCGTCTGTCCGTATGTATACTTATATCTTTAAAACAAGGCAAAGGATTATATGCAGTTTTTTTGTTAAACTGATTTTAGTATATTATATTATACATAAATAAAAGAGGCCGTCCATAAAGAACATTCGCTACATTTGTCTCACTCACTAATATATTTTGCGACCCGACCGACGACGATATGTTTGTATAAAGCAAAAATGAATATATGCGTAAAACTTATAAAATCCGTAAATTGAGAATGCTTAACATCATGATCACCTTATTTTAAGAAAACTTTTTTCAAATTCGTTATTTTAATGTGTGTTTTTATGCAGGTACTCTCAAACTATTCAGTGTCTGACGCAGTAGCCACATACTATTTGTACATGAAGTATGTGCATCCGTTCATATTTGCTTTATGCACCATCATTCCTTTGGAACCAGATGAGGTAAGACTTGCATAATGCTCTTAATATAATATCTTGAATTTGTTACAGTTTGTATTGTGTGTCATTAATTTAATATTCAATATTTTACTGCAAGAAGATATGCTTTCATCTTCTTTCTTATATATAAAAATGAATCGCAAAATGTGTTGGTAAGCGCATAACTCGAGAACGGCTGAGCCGATTTCGATAATTATTTTTTTATTATATTCCTTGAAGTATGAGGATGGTTCTTATGTAGAGAAAACGTAAACATGTACCACGGGCGAAGCCGGGGCGGACCGCTAGTTTTTTTAATAAACTCATACTACTCATCCCTTATTCCTTTGTTTTATTATTTGATCAATTTTAATTGTTCGTACATTAGCGTAATATCTCTGTGTGTTCTCGTTAAAAAAACCTAGATTCATCACACACATACCCACACTCACACACACGCGCAGGCACAAACGCATGCACGCACGCATGCACGCATTTAATATAAAAAAAGACGGGTTGCACTGGGGGAGTGCCGGCAGAAGTGAAAACTTGATTATTAACGTTCAGCATGTTTGATATTTTGGAATGGTTATCCGTCTTACGCATGGAATATAAGGGCTAAAAAAAAAACATCCGTCTTACGCTTTTTCGATCAGGCCACGTGTCCTGACGCGAGTTTAAGATTTTATACCCAACGCCGCTAAAGAAGTTTTCACTTCAATAATAATAACTTTCAGGTACTCCGAAAAGGTTCAGGCACATTATGTGAGTCGCTGCTCATGGTGGAAGCGTTTCACGCGAACATAGTGTTCCCGAACAAACAAGTGGAGGAACTTAATAAGTTAACTGCAGATGGCCATGTGCTTGAGACGGAGACGTATGTGGGGGGACATGTGGAGGCTTTGGAGTCTGGTGAGTTTGTTCTGTTTAATTCTTCATCATAGGTCATTGTAATTCAGCTTTTATAATCTTGGTTTGAAAGTACAGTTCGATATATCCTTCAGTATGTTAAAAAAAAGTTATAAGTTTGGTATAAATAATTGTACAGCACAATCCGTAAAATTAACAGTTCAATCAGAATAATATCTTGTGTGTTTATAATCAAGTGTAAGTTTTTTAAACTTGTTCCAATTGCCAACAGAAACTATTTTCGAAATCTCTAGGTGTTCTATTTTCTGGGTGTGTATTGAGTATTCTGTATTTCTAGGTGTATTTAGAGCAGACATCAAATGCAAGTTTCGCATAGTGCCTTCAGCAGTGGACAAACTGATAGACGGCATAGAGAAAACCATGAAACATGCCATAGAGGTCGAGGAGGGGATTCCCCTGGATCTAGTGACGAATTTCGACGAAGTATGTGGTGAAATCAAAGCAAAGTTGGAACATATGAGAGACCATCCAAGGAGAGATGAAAATCCGCTCATATACCACTTGGATGTTGGCGCTATGTACCCTAATATTATATTGACGAACCGGTTAGTAATTTGATTTATAAAAGAAGGATTAGTTCTGTTATGTTTTGTGTTAACTGTATGATTTTTTTGTTGTTTGAAATATTATTTACATATGGAAAATAAACACCAAAAAATAACACTAATTTCTTCATTTTGAAAACGCGTTGTGAGCGAATACGTATTTCTTGTTTTGGCCCTTTTGCTGTGACCACAACGCGATGTGAGCTAACACGAATTTTGTGTTGTGGTCTTTTTACAGTGACGACAAGTCGTGAGCTAATTTTACACAATAAGCGATTGCGATCTTTGTGTGTGTCAATTTATTAGCCGGATGTTGGAACGAAGTTTCTTATCTCGCGTCGTAAAAAATTAAGAAAAAAAATGGTAACGACACTTCGCTATAGTTGTAAACCGTGCGGCGTGCGCGTGTTTCTCTGTCTGTCTCTCACTCTCTCTCTCATAAAAAGGAAGCTAGTTATTTTAGTAACTTCGTTTCATCAGGGTCCCTTGACACCTTATTTTGACGTGACAACGTCTTATAATTCGATAAAGCCGGCTGCACGCACGAAAAAACATGACTCATGCGGCGTTACCTCGCTCTGACTCATCTGAGGCGTTCCATGTAAGGCTTGAAGTGCGAACGAGAGCGCGGAACGAGCGACAAAGAAGCACAATCGGACGTTGTCACGTTCAACTATCGTCAGTAAACCGACTTTACAGACAACCAATTTTTTTTTGTTTGTTTGTTAGTCTCCAACCGTCCGCCATGGTGTGTGCGAGCGTGTGTGCGGTGTGCGACTACAACAAGCCCGGCGCGGACTGCCAGCGGCACATGGACTGGATGTGGAGGGGGGACTATTGTGAGTCAGATACATGATAAAAATATTTTTTTTTTCAGTGACAAAAAAAAATTACTGATGGACAAAATAATTTTAGATAATTTACAGAGGGCATGGCATGAGGGCCTTTTAGTTTACCTTTTTTAGAAATTACCTAACAATGTAAATTGCTTATGTGTGATACAGTAAAGAATTGTTCTATTATACAAAAATTAATTTAAAATGTTTCGATTTTTATTCAAATCGTCAAATCAAATCATTTATTTATTATAGAAACTATCCTTTAAACCTACGAAATTCTATTTCTATATATTCTGCAATTTACCAATCCACACAGTTAAATGTGTTGTTTCTAATTCTCTGAGAGAATAAACTGTCCAGTCTATACTTACTCATACCACAAATATTTATTAAAATTTCACAGTACCAGCGACAAGAAGTGAATACCAGCGTATCCAACAACAACTGGAGACAGAAAAATTCCCGCCATTACATCCTGGTGGGCCGCCTAGAGCATTCCATTCCTTGCCTAAGGAGGAACAGGTATATATGACAAAAAATTGTATATAATAGTAACCTAATTAAGATGAGTCAGCTGTCTTTTTTGCCCACGTTATCTAAAACTTAAATTATAATATACCTTCCTCGAGAACCACGAATACATTAGTGAATTCAAAATAGTAGTAAGTACTTGAGTTTATCGCGAGCAGACTGACAGATGCGGCGAACTATTTGTTGTATTAGACCGGGAGATATTGACACAAAATTTCGAGTCATTTGTAACAGGATGGCGGTTCTACAGGGGTCTTAGTACGCAATGACAAAAAGAAAAATGGTGTGGTGTGAACGCTGGTACCGGCGGCTTAACAATGGTCGCCATACCGCCGAAAATCTGCAAAAATTTTATATATTAAAATTGTTTCATTCTATAAAATTAAAATATTCGAAAGAATGATCATATATTAAGCTTCTTTTTGTTAATTTCTACAAGTACACAGTGTAAATTAGACCTTAGCTTTTAATCAATAAGGCATATATTAGGCAGGATATGAAAAGAAGAGATTAGCAGACTATTGTAGGGTCGCCTACAAGAAGACCAAAGTGACGCGCACGGAAGTTCGCACTACTACGATTTGTCAAAAAGAAAACTCCTTCTATGTGGACACTGTTAGAGCTTTCAGGTATTCTTTTTTTTCAATTTTAAACTTATATATTTACATAGAATAAGTAATTCGACCACATTTTAAACCGGGTTTAAAATATGGTCGAGGTGTCTTAATAACAATAAAATAATTTTAAATAAATGCACTTCAACTTAAATTTTGAAAAATAAATATTTCAGAGAGTTTTAATTCGTTCTTCTCAGAAGAAATAATCTTCTTTTTGAGAATAACTTGCAATTTTTATTTCATTTAAGATGCTTTTCTATTCGCATTTACATAAGGACCATTTTACTATGGCATTATATAATTTTACATGGCATTATATAAATTTACCGCATTTCTACAGGGATCGTCGTTACGAATACAAAGCGCTAAACAAGCAGGCTAAAGCGTTAGTATCAGCGGCCGTAGCGAGCGGAGACGCGGCGGAAATAAAGTCTGCTAAGAGTCGAGAAGTGCTGTATGACTCCTTGCAATTGGCACATAAGTGTATTTTGAACTCGTTTTATGGATACGTGATGAGGCGTGGGTGAGTGTGATTTAGATTAAAGGAAAAAATGTGGGTAGTTTGATAGGTAATTAAAAGGTTTGGAGTGGAAATGGGGGTATTCAGATATATCGCTCTAATTCATTATAATAATGTAATTAAATTGATGCCTGACAGACTGAAATCTTATTATTTAAAAACTATCTGGCGGACTGAAACTTGTTTATTATTTTAATGTAGTCAAAGGAAAATCAGCGTAATCCTCGTTCGTATGGAATTTCCGGGAAAAAATTATCGTATGTTTTCACAGGTTTCAAACTATATTTATTAGGCGTGAAGAGGAGTCGGACAGACATATAGACAAACGGATTATTTACCCATATTAAAATTTATAACCTTTTTTTTAATTAGTGTTAATATGCCATTAAATAAAAATTACCATTTTTTGCCTAAACAGAGCTAGGTGGCACAGTATGGAGATGGCCGGTATAGTTTGTTACACCGGCGCGAATATTATCATGAGAGCAAGAGAGATTATCGAACAAGTTGGCAGGCCGCTTGAGCTCGATACTGATGGTAATATAATAATTATTTGTTTCTATTTGTTGATAAGGAAATTGGAAATTAAGAATTTTATATTTTTCGGCTGTATCTATTTAATGTATGACTTTTTTTAAAGCTTTCTTAGAAGATGGGAAAAGGTTTGTGATAGTGAAATATATTTTTTTAGACTTTACCTTATAACTTTTTACATGAAGAGCTTATTGCTTAAAATGTTTTAATAGAAAACATAGCAACGGTTAAATAAATGGCATTTTTATTTATTTATTATGTTACTGTAATAAAATTGATGGTATATAACGATCCTTTTATTTTGGGGGTATATTAACAACCTTTGTACCATTCTGAATCGAAATTAATATATTTTTTATTATTTTCAGGTATTTGGTGTATTCTACCCTCATCCTTTCCAGAAAATGTAACAGTACATACCACTCATCAGAAGAAAAAGAAAATAAATGTTTCATATCCAAATGCTGTTCTAAATGCCATGGTTAAGGTAAGAGAATATTTTCTATATTATATTACTATAATAAACTTAGAGCGGCCGTACACGGGCAGCTCGAGCGGTCGGTCGTTGACTGCTCGAGCTGTCGCTACAAACCGTTGACGGCTTGAAGCAGTCGTGACGGCTCGAGCAGTCCGTGTACGGCAGTGAATGAATATCCATAGTTCACCGCACAGTCGCAGCTTCAAGCCGTCGGTCTAACCTACTTGAAGCGGTCCGTGTACGGCCGCCCTTAGTTATTATGGTTGTTTTATATGTGCTATTTTTCTAGGATTATTTCACCAATGATCAATATTACGAATTAGTGGATCCAGATGAGAAAAAGTATGAAAAACGTGCAGAAAATTCAATCTTTTTTGAAGTAGACGGACCTTATCTTGCTATGGTTCTGCCAGCTTCTAAAGAAGAAGGGAAGAAATTGAAGAAACGATACGCTGTTTTTAATTTTGACGGGTCGTTAGCGGAATTGAAAGGTATTATAAATTTATTTTGATATAGTTTTTTTTTCTTATTGTAATTTTATAGTAAATATAATGTTAAATTACTCTTTTTTATCGAATACAAATACTTGCAACACTGTCCATCTCCAAATATATGTTTGATAATAATTTTTTTGAGGGTACTTTTTATTCGTGTTCGTAAATTTTCATTACAGTAAATAATACTTAATTCTGTCAACAGGTTTCGAAGTAAAACGTCGTGGCGAGTTGCAATTAATCAAAATCTTCCAATCATCAGTATTCGAGGCTTTTCTCAAAGGGAATGATTTAAAGTCTTGCTACGGAGCTGTCGCTAAAGTAGCCGACTACTGGCTAGATGTATTGTACAGTAAAGGCTCAAATATGCCCGATTCTGAACTATTTGAATTAATTTCGGAGAATCGATCAATGTCTAAGAAATTGGAAGATTATGGTGGACAGAAGAGTACATCAATTTCTACAGCTAAGAGATTGGCGGAGTTTCTTGGTGACCAAATGGTTAAGGATGCTGGATTGGCTTGTAGGTAAGTTACGTATCATCTATTGTTATTATTTAGTCTAATATTTCTGTGAAAATGGTGGAGTCTTTTTTCTTCTGTAAGGTGAAAATTTGCTTGTTACGATATTGCCTTATTGCTAGTAAAGATTTATTAATGTTTAAATAGTTGAAAGATTTTTTCACATTTAGATGTTAGAAAGAAAGAAACAAAGAAAAGTAATGACTCAAATAGATTTCAAACGGGATTTATTATATTATCATCCCGATGTTTCGCAAATTTTGTAGCGGGGACACTTTTTTGAACATTGCTGATTAACATTACATTGCGGAATCTGTGACAAGGAAGAATTAGTGACGTTTAACAATAGTGATTAGTGACGCGAAGAATTTGTGTAGTGTTGGTGTAGTGTAATTTAACTTATTTCCATTTAAATATTTGCACACCCAGATAGTGGGTAGAAGGTATTAGCGCCTTAACATTGTAATAACACCTTTTTTGTAACTACATTCTTGTAAATAAATGTAATTTGAATTTGAATTTAACTGTATTCAACAGATTTATCATATCCCGTAAGCCAGACGGTGCACCGGTCACAGAGAGAGCTATTCCCCTCGCGATATTCCAATCCCCAGCGGCCGTTAAACGACATCACTTGCGTCGATGGTTGAAGGACAACACTATATCTGAAGATATCGATATTAGGGACGTACTAGATTGGGCGTATTATATCGAGCGATTGAGTGGCGCTATACAGAAGATCATCACTATACCCGCTGCTATGCAAGGAGTAAGTAATAAGCTGCTAAGTAAGGAGTTGATGAATCACTTAATTTATATATACTATATATATAAGTTAAGTGATTAACCAACTCGAAGGATCAATTTTTATTTATGAAATATAAATTTTTGATGGTTGTTCTTAATTCGCTTGTACTTGCTAGGGATATGACGGAGAAATGTTTTGATAAATATTTATTTAATGTCCAGTCATTATTTTCATCAAAATCAGTTGAACTGGAACCTTTTCCGGGAGTTTTATAAACTTCGACTCGAAGGATCAATCTTATTAATTAAAATTTTGTTTATATTGGAAGATTTTGATTTGTTTGTATGGAATATAATATGCAGATTTCAATGACTTACTTGAAAAAATAAAAGAAACTTTCCCATTTTCAATAATAATTTCAATAATATATTAATTTCTTCAGCTGGATAATCCAGTACCACGCGTACAATATCCAGACTGGTTGCACAAGAAAATGTTAGCTAAAAGCGATAAGTTCAAAACAAGGAAGATTACGGATATGTTCAGTGTGCAGCCGAAGGAAGTGAGAGATGACAATGATGAAGAACCTTCCACTAGTAATGGTGATGAGGTAAGTAGTGAAGTCCCGTAGTGGGGTAAAAGGCAGACGTATACATCTGTTTCACTGATCGATTTTCTTTGGGGACGATGGGGAGATGATTAGTCGTCTGTGTCCTGCCAGACCGAGACATTTTGTTTTTCTTCGTCTCCACCGGGAATCGAACCCAAGACCCCTAGGTTCTACGCTCACGCGTCAACTTCTGTACCAAGGAAGCCGCCTTCTTGATGTGGTAAAGTATCTAGTTAATTATTATTTGTTTCAAAAATTCCTTTGGTTTCCAGTTTCCACATTTGTGGACTTTTTCCTTCTTCATAATCCAGAAAACAGGACCAAACAATTCTGTAGTTTTTAATATTTCGTTGTAGATTTATTTGTTCCTACTAATTAAAATAGAACTAATAATTTATTTCCTAATTAAAAAGAAAATTAAATTACTCCTTTTTTATGGTCAGAATGGTATAATTGACTTGGAAGATATAGGCAAAGAGCAGACAGACAAAGAAATAAGGCCGATGGTTCATACAGTGAAAAGGAAAAGGGAAGAATCTCCAGTGAAAGAAGCAGCCACTTGGCGGGAGGCACTTGGTCCACCGCCACCGTTTGGAAATACGAAGGTAAACTAATTAGACTTACTGCAGAATATTCAAATCAATTAGTAAAACTTTTTAACCTTTTTAAGCTATTGGATAGCTTCTATCGCGGGCGTTGAGAGTGGGGACCGAATCGAGAAATTCCGTAACGAAAAAACCTCACGCTCCCCACTACGACGTGCTCGGAGGTGTGGCTTGAAGGGATGCTATGCAATAGCTTTACCGCGGCAGTCCCCGAGTGCCACAATTCTTTTTTTATTAGCTTCACATGTGTGTTTATATGTAACCGACCCCCGACCCGATTCTATTGGACTCGATTTTGAACCACGGACATCGTTACATGCACACCATATTTAATTCAAACATTGTACACTTATCACGGATCAGTAACAAAACATTTTTTTAGGTTTCTAACTGTATTAATTATATTAAAGAGAAAATTTGTTAAATCTCAATGTATTTTTTATACAACTTGACATAAATATTGTCACTTACAGGAGGAACGCTTAGCCTGGATTGTTTTCCAAAAGAAGAAATGGAAATGGCAAATAGATCAAAGGGGATTAAATAACCGCAGTAAAAAAGGTAACATTTTTTTCAAATATGTACATAATTTGTTTACTTATATTTCAATATACTAATTTAAAATTGATATTCAGGTAAATTGGATAAAGACAATGCAGTATTGCCAAAGACTGTGGGCGCTTCAAACACCTTGGGCGGATTTATAAGAAGAGCACAACGCACATTACTAAATACTCCATGGCAGATAATTCAGGTATTGTAATAATTGCTTCACATCATCATTATCATAAACGCGGTTATGCAAAGACTACGTAAAGTATTTGTTAGTTTGATTTTCCCGCTTGAAGGACCATTTTTTCTTAATTAAAATTGTTTTTCAACTGTAACTTCTTTAGGCGCTTTGAGAGTAAAATTTCAAGCTCGCGTCATGGCGATACCATCACGTCATAGAGTAAGGCGACGATTTTGGTATTTTTGAATCTTATCAAAGAAGTTTCACTTCTGACACGTGTTCTCGGCACACACGCTCTTTTTTATTTCGCATGTTATGTTTTCATAGATTATTCGAAAAAAATGCCTACTTTTGCAGATAGCGGAGACGGGTGAGCCCGGGCTGTTCCGGCTGTGGGCGCTGGTCGGCACCGAGCTGCACCAGATCAAGCTGACGGTACCGCGCGTGTTCTACGTGAACCGGCGAGTGGCCCGCAGTGCGGACAGCGGGCCGTACTGGCGCAAGTGCACCCGCGTGCTGCCCCGCGCGCACCCCGCGCACAGCCTGTACCAGTACACCGTGCCCGAGCTGCTCTACCGGGAGAGGCGACAGTACGTGTGCAGCACATGTGTTCTACGTGAACCGGCGAGTGGCCCGCAGTGCGGACAGCGGGCCGTACTGGCGCAAGTGCACCCGCGTGCTGCCCCGCGCGCACCCCGCGCACAGCCTGTACCAGTACACCGTGCCCGAGCTGCTCTACCGGGAGAGGCGACAGTACGTGTGCAGCACATGTGTTCTACGTGAACCGGCGAGTGGCCCGCAGTGCGGACAGCGGGCCGTACTGGCGCAAGTGCACCCGCGTGCTGCCCCGCGCGCACCCCGCGCACAGCCTGTACCAGTACACCGTGCCCGAGCTGCTCTACCGGGAGAGGCGACAGTACGTGTGCAGCACATGTGTTCTACGTGAACCGGCGAGTGGCCCGCAGTGCGGACAGCGGGCCGTACTGGCGCAAGTGCACCCGCGTGCTGCCCCGCGCGCACCCCGCGCACAGCCTGTACCAGTACACCGTGCCCGAGCTGCTCTACCGGGAGAGGCGACAGTACGTGTGCAGCACATAAAACCGAAACAATTGAAAAAAAGACGTGTGGCACTCGGGGACTGCCGCGGTAAAGCTATTGCATGCTATGCCTTCAAGCCACACCTCCGTGTCCGTCGGAGTGGGGAGCGTGAGGTTTTTTTCGTTACGGAATTTCTGGATTCGGTCCCCGCGCTCAAGGCCCGCGATAGAAGCTATGCAATAGCTTAAAAAACCGATTCGAACTCATGATTTAGCGGAACTATTTTGTCATTATAACAAAAGGTTTTGTGAATGAAAAGGGGAATAGAAAATCTATGGCAGTCACGTGATTGAGAGTTGGCGATAAATAAGTAAACCGTAATTACACAGGAAGCTGATTTAATGAGAAATAATCGTAAGACAATACTATGTAATTGACAATACGCGGTCAAACAGGAAAGTGAGTTCGGAGCGCAGTCAAACAGGTGAGTTTTTAAAAAGGTGACCGTCGCGGGCGGTGCGGGGTGCGGGCGGCGAGGAGGGCGCGGCGCGGGGGGGGGGCAGCCTGATGTGAAGACATTGCGTGATGACGTAATGGTACGGTCAGACGCGTGGCAAGCAGCACGTGCGCTGATATGGGCCAAGCACGATATTCACATGCTCGCGAGCATGCCAGTCGGTACAAACATAGGTGACGATCAGGACGTGCAACCAAACGTTTGAACAAGCACAAACACATTCAGCGTTTGATGTTTGTCAAAGGCCAACAGTCGCTTGTGCGCGTATTTGTGTTCGTTGAATATCACTTTGAACGCAAGCGTCTGAACCCACCATTAATGTATAAGAGCTTACATAAAGCAAATCAAATTTTATATAATTAATCTAATGATTCTATAAAAATTGTTTCAGAGAACTGATGAGCGAGCTATCCGCCCCAGAAATAGAAGGCATATACGAGACACAAATGAGCTTGGAGTTCAGAGTTCTTGTACAACTGGGATGTATTTGTACTGTAGACCAGCAAGAAGCTAGAAGGTATTTATTTAATACCAATTAACATGTAAATATTCTTATTTTGTCGATTTTTTTTATTAATTTTTCTTGTTTTAACTCCAGATTAATACAATTCGGATCGAATAACATGGACTCATTTACGCTCAGTCAACTACAGTTTAAAAGTGTTGCACATCAACCATACTTACAAAAACAGGTGAGCACAAATTTCCATTTCTATCCTGCACTAAATTATAATGCCGTCATTTTTTTTTTTCAATTAATTATGTATATCCTAAGTTTATTCCCTTAAAACTTTATTTATTCCATAGGATGATGTATCACCGATAAAACACATCTTCCTGTACCAACATTCTGCACCGAATTCCACTCGAAGTATGTGGTCTCTAGTTTTAGGACCAATCAAACGAGCGTATATTTTTGTTCTTGACACGGTGAAGACAAATCAAGTTCCTAATATGAACACATTGTATTCCGCTGAAAGGACGGCTAAGTAAGGAGATATAAGTATTTTTTTAAATATGGTCATTTAGTATAGTATTTGTTAAGTTTTCCAATAAAATTATACGAAATATCAAATCAGGTACTTTTTGAATTGTACTTCTAATAATGTATACTTATACATACCTCAAGATTGTTGTAAAAATGAATATTTATGCAATCTATATTATTTCCCCTGAAATAGAGGTCAAAATAAGAAATAATCCTGTACTAAAAATTTTGTAATATTTTTTTCAGAATAAACTTAGGAACAGAAGAAGCCACATTACCAGGTTCAGAATTAAACTGGGAAGTGTTAGTGGAAACGGAAGCTAGAGCTGTATACCGCGGAATACAGAGGGCGCTACAACGGTATAGAGACGAGAAATGTGGGCCCACTGTGTTAGCCTTACAGACTTCTTTATCTAGTGGTGCTTTATTAGCTCTAATGCCGGGTGAGTGTGGGTTTACCCTATAGTTGGGAAAGTCCGAATATAGAGGGCGCTGCAACGGTATAGAGACGAGAAGTGTGGGCCCACTGTGTTAGCGTTGCAGACTTCATTATCTAATGGTGCTTTGTTAGCTCTAATGCCGGGTAAGTGTGGGTTTATCCTATAGTTGGGACTAATTTGGTTCAAATAAGTCCTGGGAAAGTTAGGAATACAGAGGGCGCTGCAACGGTATAGAGACGAGAAGTGTGGGCCCACTGTGTTAGCATTACAGACTTCATTATCTAGTGGTGCTTTGTTAGCTCTAATGCCGGGTGAGTGTGGGTTTATCCTATAGTTGGGACTAATTTGGTTCAAATAAGTCCTGGGAAAGTCCGAATACAGAGGGCGCTGCAACGTTATAGAAACAAGAAGTGTGGGCTCACTGTGTTAGAGTTTCAGACTTCATTATCTAGTGGTGCTTTGTTAGCTCTAATGCCGGGTAAGTGGGTTTATCCTATAGTTGGAAAAGGGACTTTGGTTTACAATTATTCTGCGAATGTTTTCTCTAGTTGGGGTAAATTGTCACTGTTAAACGCAAGCAGTTTCTACTTTTAAAAATTAATGTTCGGCTAATTCCTTTGACCCCAAGTTGGTACAAAATGCAAGTGATACAGTTCCAGAATCTGGCGATTAAAGTGTTTTTACACTCGATATCCATATAATTATTGAGTAAATTCACTTTAAGAATAAAACTCCTTCTCTTCATATTATATGGTAATAACTCAGGCCCCGGAATCACAGACACAATAGAAAATCTATTGTGTCGTGGACCGATCGGGCCGTTCGGGGCTCAATGGGTTAAAGAGAGCTTTGCGCGTTCAAACTTAACATTTCTTGTTTTCCTTAGCTCCGTATAATATTTTATACCAAAATTTCCAGGTCTCTCGGACTTCCCGCTGGTGCCTCTACACGTTCGAGACGTAGAAACTCTGTACAACACACTGGAGTGGCAGCGCATCGGCGCTCGGGCTATAGTTCGGCATTATCTTAATTTGGACTCTGTTCTGAATCTTACTATAGAACAGTGCAGGTAAAAATTACTTTACATTAAGACAAATAATAATTTTGAAGTGAAACTTCTTCAGGCGCGTTGAGAGTAAAATTTCAAATGTCGCGTCATGGCAATACCGTCATGTCATTGAGTAAAGCGATAATTTTGGTATTGAAATCTTGCCAAAGAATTTTCACTTCTGACACACACACGCTCTTTTTTTATAAAATATTCTTCCAGTTTCTTTTCTGAGGATTTTTTGTTTTAAATTTATGTTAAGTGCAAATTAAACTTGGCTAAACGTACTTACAAGTATTCGTATCACTTGAAAGCAATTTAACGTAATATTTCAAAAAGTCTACATTTGGTATATAAAAATAAATACACTTTATAATTTTGTGTATTACATACAATACATTGTATTTACATAGATATTTCCACGTGCCGATCGGCAATATGCCAGCGGATCCAACGTTGTTCGGAGCAGACCTTTTCTACGCGCGGCATTTGATCAAACATAACTTCGTGCTCTGGTGCTCTAACTTGGAACGACCGGATTTAGGTGGACGGGAAATTGATGATAATAGGTAGGTTTTTAATTGAATAATGAAATCTTGTATCTCTAGTTAAATTATGTATATCTTGTAAAATAAACCTTGTTTGAAAATTTAGTCATTCGTTAAACTTCGCTGTGACAAAAAGTCCATCGTCAAGTAAATATATGCCTTTTCGTAGTATTAACAAATGTTCGTAAAATCATAATCTGCTTCTGTATATTTGAATTTTATATTTACTGCAAAAAATATTTCCTCTCATTCTTTCAATCAACATATTCTTTCCAATATTCAAGTTATTTCCAGAAAGTCATCGATTGATTTGAAATGTATGTTTTTAAAAGTTCCTTGACGATATAACTGTTCATTATTAAAATTAATAATTATTATTTAACAGGCTAGTAAGCGAAGTGGAAGACAGCAAATCGTGTGCAGTGAGCTCGAGCGGTGCGTACGGCAGTGTGTGCGTGGAGCTGGACACGGACGCGCTGTGCGTGTGTGCGTTGCTGCAGGCGCACCACATATTGCAGGTGATTGTGGACCTTATACGGTATAGATACGGTCGAATATCGCTTGTACTAGACATGTGCAGTGTGTGCTCCAGATAATTTTAACATATTGTAAAAAGTTTTAATTTTCTTTTCGTATTTTTAATAATGGAGTAAGACTGTTATTAATCTCGTAATATTTTTTTTTGCCAGGTTGAAGGTACCAGCGTTGCTACGTCATTCGGTGCACAACATGCAAATATACAGGACGTGATGGCAAATACAGGTATTTAAAGAATGATAGCATAAAAAAAGGTGCAGCCTGAAAATCAGCGCTGTTTTTGTGCAGCATTTTGCTGAGGCTGTATCCGTTTGCTAATCTTAAGATAAATTTTGTAATGTTGTTGGCTGTGTTTTTTGCAATAAATTTATTTTCTTTCTTTCTTTCTTTCTATAAACAAACGTAAAGTAGAAAGATGGTAGATGATGTAAATATTATTTTGGAATAATTATGTAACGACTGAACTAAGTGAATAGAAAGTATAAGAGCCTTTTCCTACAATAATGATTGCAATAAGAATTAATGATATTTCTAAAACTTTTTTTTCTACTTAGAGAATTACTGGCAGGACCTTTATTTGAGTACCTATTCTACTGCTACGAGCACGTATAAATTTTTTTAGGATAATCAGGAAATAAAAAAGACGTGTGGCACTCGGGGACTGCCGCGGTAAAGCTATTGCATAGCATGCCTTCAAGTTACACCTCCGTGTCCGTCGGAGTGGGGAGCGTGAGGTTTTTTCGTTACGGAATATCTCGATTGGGACCCCGCGCTCAAGGCCCGCGATAGAAGCTATGCAATAGCTTAAAAAATATCTAATCTATGCTAAATTTTAATTACAGGTTCAAATGCAACAGTAAACTACGACGAAACGGCGCAATGCAGCGCCGCTTTCAAAATATTACGAACAATGATAGCGTCCTGGTTGAGAGACGTCACTATGTATAAGAATGTGTTTGCCGACTTTCAGATATCACATTTTTATAGGTATTTATAAAGAAAATATTACTTATTAAAAAAGCGAATACGTTAGAGGGTTCATTTATTTTTAATCCATCCTATGTTACTATAACTTTTTAAGTGAAACTTCTTTAGGCGCGTTGAGAGTAAAAATTCCAGGTCGCGTCATGACAATACCGTCCGTACCGTTGGTTTCTTTGGATCAATGCCCAAGAAATTGCACTTCTAACTCGGCACGGTTTCGTAAACTTCAAATATATTTTTCGCATTATTGTTTAGATTTTTTTACATATTTTAAGCATGTGCAGCGAGTGCATGATGCACACAATTTATTACTTCCACCTTAAAATCTGATCTATAAAATGCAATTTTATCAAGAGGTAACAAAACAAAGTATAAATTATATTTTTCGCATTATACAGATGGCTCAAAACGCCTACATCGCTGCTCTACGATCCAGCACTCAGACGCACCCTGTATAACCTTATGAAAAAGTTGTTCCTTATGTTAGTGGCGGAATTCAAACGGCTCGGATCGCAAATCGTGTACGCAGACTTCAATAGAATTATATTGTGCACTAAGAAAAACTCTGTTATGGATGGTATTGGTGAGTGTTTTTATTAACCCATTGAGCCCCAAACGGCCAGATCCGGCCGCGACACAATAGATTTTCTATTGTGTCTGTGATTCCGGGGCCTGAGTTATTATAGTTGAGCCAATTTAATAGGCAACATTTGACGTCTATCAATTTTATCTTCGAAGAGAGGCAACCTACTTAAAAACATCGATTAAAGTGAATTAATCGATACGGACTTGAAACATTTGTCAATCGAACTTGAAACACATTTATTAATCTATGATGATTTTTATGCACAAGTAATCAATGCATTCGATTCTAGATGTCATATTTCGATTTTTAGAGTAACGTCTCTGGTATTTAAAAAGAAAAAAAGTTTAATGACACAAAATTGTGGCGACGTCAGTTCTTTAATTCAGAAATTGTTTATTATGTTTAGAATGGTTTATCAGTAAAATGAAATCTTAAAATTACTTCTATCGGTCATTATTATAATAAATATGTAATCTTAATTGAAAAAAGGTAAGCAAATGTGCAGTTCTAACAAAACGAAATATCATGTTATTCTATGTTGTCGTTACTAGGTTACATTGTTGAACTGTCAAATGTTGCCTATTAAAATGGCTCTACTATAAGTAAGTGTGTTTATGTATATGTCACAGTCGTCTGGTTGAATTTGCTATTTGATTGAATGACTAGCGCCTTCATTGAATGACTAGGCCGAACGTTGATTTAAAAAAACGCCACTCAACTTCCAACTAGTTAGTGGATTGTAACATAGACCTATAAGCAGAGCGGATTTGGTAGGTAGCTGGGTAGAGCATCCGTCAAATTAAACAGAGATTGAATATTGAAAAAATATTTTTACAATTTTTTTTTATTTATTGTATGGTCACTTCAACGAAAGAATAAATCAAAGATTCACACAATTAGGGGCCCTGTATTTGACTTATTAACTATTAAAAGGAGATAATCTTTTTTACACTCGCAAAAAATAAATTTTAAATCAATTTACGATTTCAGGATATGTGGAGTTTGTAGTACAAAGTATTAGAAATAAGGAATTGTTCCATGGAATCGATATCCGATACAAGCAATGCTGGTCGTATTTACTTTGGCTGGATGAAGCTAATTTTGCGGGAATACAGGTAATAGTAAATTTTAACAAATTGATAAATAAAAATGCAATAATTTATATCAATATATTCCATACTAATACATTATTTTTATTTTTAAAGGGTAAATTGCCAGAGGGTTTGGTAGAAGTTGGTTCCTCACAAGTACCGCAGTCTTCTGAAGAGGGAGAGGATCATGAGGTAATTAGTGTTAATCCTTATATGGACAGTTAAACTAATTTCTCAGTAATCTGGAAAAAATGAGATTATTAACAATACTCGAGTTAAAAATAATTAATAAATTCATTTAAATTTTCTCAGTTCTACTATTTCTAAGCTAAAAATGTTTTTTTTTTATGAAGTATTTATTGCTATAAATTCCCTGTGTACTATTTAAACAAAATTGACCATGCCGTACTCATCACTATCTTTATCTTTTAAGATCGGTGCATATTATGCAAAATCCTAAGAATGTTTCATACTACACTTAGGCTTGAACTGTATAAAAATGCATGTTTTGATTGTTTTGTCACTTATGCATGACAATTCAAACGCATGTCATGCTTGCATTACCGTCTAGGGACTACTTTATAGTCCATATTACAAAAATACGTTTATCCACTCGTAGAATGCAGTAACAATGCAGTGGAACCTTGCGAAGCAGCTCCCTGGAGCAGTTCGGGAATACTTCTGCAGCGCAGTGGCCGGTTTCTTGAGCGCAGCGCACGCGCAACCCACACAACTAGCGACTTTACTCTCTACGGACATGTCGCAGAAACTTTTCCAGTGAGTTATATACAATATCTCAAGGTTTTTTTTATTTGGGTAGTAGTGCATTTTGGGCACTATAGTGTCAATTCCAAAGCCATAGCGCAAATTTCTAGAGTTTTTCTTTCAAAAGACTTCCCCTGATAATAACGAACACATCAAAAAAATAACTATAGAAATCGATCCAGTTGTGAACAAGGGAAATAGGGATTCATTTTTATAGAGATTTCAAACTTATTTATTGAGGCGGGAGCACATTAAAAGCACTAGTGATAAAAACTAGTTTTGGAGAAACACTTAAATAATTTTTGTCATTGTCGATATTAACAAATTTTGAGAATTCTCATCTTTGTTAATTGTATCCAAATTTCCAGGATCACAGAAAAGATAAGGTCTCGTATGCCAACATTAAAGCTATCAGACCTGGACGATCAGCCCGGTCTCATGCCGGAAGTGCTGGAAGGCTGTACTCCAGCGCTTTTGTTTATTAATGCCCTTTGTAAGGTGCTCTCGCTGGACGAGGCTTTGGAAGACCAGGTATGGAGTGTGTAGGATTTATTACGTAATTAAGATTGCATTTGAATTTTAAATAGATGCAAACGGAAATTTTTATCGTTGATACAACTGATATAAACTTTCATTGGAAGTATTGGACACATAATCTATTATTGCGTAGCTAATCCGGCTTGAAGGACCAAATTCTAACATGTACGACGATAGAATAAAAACCTTTGATAAATAACCTTTGTTAAATTTCACTGATTATTTTTCCAGGTGACATTACTCCGCAGAAACTTACTCCGACTGGTGGGCGTGGGTGAATTTAACCCGCTGGGCGAATGGAAACGCGCAGGCGCAGCTTGTGAGTTGGCTGAAGTGATCTGCAAAGTGTGCAACCACTGCCGCCATCTCGACCTGTGCTTGCACGCGTACCGTGACGCGAGCGACCAAGTGTGAGTGTGTACTGTGAGTGGATGGATTGTGTACTGTGAGTGGATGGATTGTGTACTGTGAGTGGGTGGAGTGTGTACTGTGAGTGGTGGGCGCGTGTACTGTGAGTGTGTATGAGCGTACTTTTGAGTGGTGTGCGAGTGTAGTGTGCGTTTGTGTGAGTGTACTGTGAGTGGGTGGAGTGTGGCAATAAGTTTGTGAGTAGTTGCTACAAGGTTCGGCCTGTAGTCGTGAGCCACTAAGAATATTTTTAGTCCAAGTAATATGCGCAATCTAAAATACTACTGTTCCTAATTTTATTCCATTGAACATGAAATATTGATGTAAATAGTCTCTTCAGCTACAATAAATCATTATTTTTCAACATCTAGGCCGGTCTGCTTATGTCCAACTTGCGGAACTCCATATGAAAATCAAGAGTTAGAGTGGCGGCTCATTGAGATACTGAACCGACGTGCCATGTCCTATACACTGCAAGATCTGATATGCACCAGATGTCATCAGGTAAGAAATAATGAACTATATTTTGTAAGGTTTAAAGTACAAGTTATCATTATAATATGAAAAACTTATAGGGTAGCGACTTTTTGTCAATCTCAAATCTTTCCGTACAAATTTCTTAAATTTCGTTTCGTGTTTTTTCCCTATAAGTATTATTACGTTCTTACGTATAAAAATCGACTGTTATAGCCGTTTTGCAAAAGATTATCTATACATATAATAAATCTGTAGAAGGGTCAATTCTGTACATTGAAAATATTGAAAAAATAACTAGCAGGGGGTGTTACTGGATCGATACTAAACCCAAATATGTGATTAAAAAAAATTTTGTCTGTCTGTCTGTCTGTATGTGAAGAGATCACGTGAAAACTAACGGTTCGATTTCAATGAAACTTGGTATAAATATACCTTATTATCCTGGGCGTAAAATAGGATACTTTTTATCCTGGAAAAATACGTAGAAAAAAAATAATCTTAATTTTTCAGTTTTATCCATAGTAGTTTTTCTGTAGAACTGCGAACACACGTTGCGTATCTATTATTATAGGCCTAGCCGTATTTGGGTCCAATAGATATTTATAAGATGTCAGAGTTACTCAAAATGGAGAAATAAACCATCCACGCGAAGACCGATATCCGCGCGAACGGAGTCGCGGGCGGAAGCTAGTAATTAAATAAACTAGTCATATCAATTCAAAACCACATATTCAAACTCAAATATTTATTAATTCAATTAGACTTCGATTAGGAGCGCTTTTCTATCGTTTAAATACATATTTTAATGTCGGGTTATATTCCCCAAAAATGTAATATATAACTAAAAAAAATATCTTTCACAGGTAAAAAGAGATAATCTCTCAGTCGTGTGCGAGTGTGCGGGAGAATTCGCGCTCATGGTGTCTGTAAAGGAAATCAAGTCACAACTTGCGACGTTCAAGACAATAGCAGAGTTTTACAAAATGCCCTTATTGTTGGAACTCATAGAATTTAATTTAAGTAATATGTGATATAAGGTTACGAATAAAATGTGTTTTAAGTCTTTGTTTCGTTTTATTGAATATCCATTAATCTATTATCCATTAGATTTAGTATTTTTATATTTTTTCTGTGGAAGCAGTCACAATACTTTTGCAGTGTGCCGTTTTTGAATAATTTTGTGTTGATAAACTATAGGTCTAGGTTACCTTTTACATAAAATAAGTAAAATATTATCATTCTACGACAATCATTGATACAGCTGGATTTAAAACTATGCAAAAATGTATCAGTTCTGACAATGTGTAGCTTAAAACTAGCGAGTTTTTTTTATTCGGTGGGCGACTGAACAGATTTTTATGATACTTGGAAGTGATGTAGGTCTGCAGTCTGTAGAAGTAATGATAATATGTACAAGAATGACACATATGCTATAGAAATATTTTTTTAATAGATTTATATCAGATGAGCGAATGCGCATTCTAACCCCACTATGTCAATTTTTTTTTGTGTGTCTAGTGTCTACACTAAGCCTGTTTAGGTGCAGAGCATTCCTCCATTGTTCTTACAAAAGAATTCTATATAATGTTCTAAAAATGCTCGCTCGCTCAATGTAAACGGCGCTAGAGTAGTTTTTGCATAGTTCACATACACGTTACACTTATATTCACGTTTTATTTTGTAGTGTGATGTAAAAAACAAATCAAAGTAAGTAGGTACATAAAATAAATGATAAGACTGCCTACGATAAACAACATTTCCGCATGCAGGCGGTGAAACGGTTTAATTTAAATACGCAATTACAACCCTTATGTATGGTCAGCCGATGTCAACTTTGTATAAGCGAATTATTAAATTTCACTCAGAGTATATTATGTACGTGTTGTGTGTGTATGGTTATTTCACATTATTATTTTAAATTGACTATTGTAGTATATTATTTACTCATGTCTGTGCCCTGTGGCCCATTCTAATATCATGTACACGAAAATATTCGTATTTGGCTTAGAAACACGACAACACATGTTTCTAAGCCAAATACGAATATTTTCGTATTTAACATCAAATTGAATGGAAAAAGTCTGAATTTTAACGAAAATACTACTACTACTATTATGTGCTTATTATATGATCAGTGATCACCATTTGCATTTTGCACAAACATGATATTATATGATTTTATAGTGGGCATTGTTTGCCTTGCTTGCATTATATAATAATAAAACAACAAATCTGTTAATAATAATTATTTAATAATACAATTACATAGGAATTAAAAGAATAAAAAATTATACAAATTCAATTAGTGTATGATCACAAAGTACTCCTCTCATCATTGGAAGTCTGCCCTAAGCCCTTGGCTAATTCACTAATGCATTGCCACTGTCCTTCAACACTCTCTCTCCATAAGCTAACTTTATTATCTCCCCCGGAGATAGCCAGGATGTTCCCTGTCAGTGACCAGCTAACACTCCATACAACATCATCAAAGGTGTTCAAAATAGTTGGCGTCCAGGATACATTATCATCGCTTGTCCAAATAACAACACGTTTATCTTGTGAGCAACTTGCAATCATGGACTTCTGCAAGCCCAGAGAAGGTGCCCAAGCCACATCCCTGACCCAATCTATGTGCATTTCTAGACGATTCTCTTCCACCCATTGATCTCCTTGTTCTCGCCATATCTGTTAATAAATGTTATCAAATTATTATTCAATAACAATAATACAATATACGTAAGTGAGATTTAATAAATAGTTTAAAATTTTTATTTGATATGAGTAGGATGCTTTTAATAAATCATCTAAATGATTTGAATGATTTTGATTTATATGAATTTTATTTAGCAAGAAAACTCATAAGATTGAACACATATATTGCCAACATTATGCAACATGACTAATTGACTAACCTTAATTAAATTGTCACATCCTCCAGACACCAGTCTTTTAGGGGCTTCTTTATTTGTAAGTGGATCTAAGCTCAGATCTGCTGAAATTGCTGGGCACCAGCTCACCGAATTAACACCTATAGCATGAGCTCCAGATATCTTTTTCACATCCCAGTTTCCAGCATCATTATTGTAAGTGATTATTGAAATGGAGCCGTCAGAACTGCAGCACGCTAATATCAATCCATACTCCGCTGGTGCCCAAGCTACAGAGTTAACAGAACTTTCATGACCGGTGTATTCATACAGCTTTGTCCACTCGCCGGCCTCTTTCCAAATTATAACTTTCCTGTCGTATGAACAGGATGCTAGAAGGTTTCCATACTTGGGATGTGCCCAAGCAACTTGCCACACCGGCCCAAAATGACCCTTGAGGTCGGCTGCGAGAGTTTGAGTACCACTTTTAATATCGTATATTTTCACGGAGTTATCAGAAGAACAAGTAGCGAGACGCAGACCGTAATAATCTAACTCGGCGTCATGGATCATGTCTTCATGGCCTGTATCTATTGTGTTGAGTACGCTTATCATTTTGATTTTTTGAAATACAGTGAAAAATATTTAACGTTTGTAAACTCGTGAATAGGTTTTCAGACACATATGTCAAAAAAGTTGACGTGGAAGCACACTGCACATATGTCATTTGACAATTATTGTGCACTGGTATAGATAACATATTTACAGATTATATTGCACATTTAAAACTTTGTTTGAAGCAACTTTGAAGTCAGCTTTATGTCCTGTGTATATGTTATCCAAAGCTTAATTATTATCGAACATTTTCATTCGACATATTGGTACTGGCGACTGTGAATAGAAAGTTTTGTGCTTGGTTTTGTGTAAATTTTTATGAACATACGAAATTTATAGTCTAGATGTGTCAATGTCATTGAAAGTCAAACTGAAAGGTGACTGAAAGTAAAATAAAGGTAAAACTTCTTGACCGATCTTCCAAATTTACCTCAAAATATTGATGAGCTAATCGTAAATATATTAAAATTATGAAAAGTTTACTTTATAGAAGCTAACAAAAATGTCTGAGAAAGAAGGAGGATTTTTCTATAACATCGAGAGTTTATTGGATAAGGATTACCGTGGCGTAAACGTATGTTATTTGGATATAAATAATATGAGCACTTATGAATATTTTTCATAACATTACACCACCTTTCAGATCGCCGTATACAGCATAGCTACTGCAGGACTCGCTCTAGCGATACATAAAATCCGCCCGGTAAGTAGTATTTCGAAATTGAGGATAAATAAAGCTAATAAAACGATATTATATAATGTTTGTTGTACAGGTGAGCAAGTTTTCAAAAGCGAGTAAAATACCAGAACACTTTATAAAACAACATGAACCACTGAAGGGTGTTTATGCTGGAGTTCAGCATTCACCAGTAAGACTTTTGGTTAATCACAAGGCTCCTATTTACTTGCCTCTATGGCATTCAAGTAAACCACCTCTACCAGTGAAGGTAATTTTACGAATTAACTTACATGTAATTGATTTTAATGACAAGTTATATGATTTATTATAATGCATAAATAATATTTGTAGCTATGGGGAGTTGATATTGTAAGTGGTAATGCTGTGAATTGGCTTGAGTGTGTTGCAAAAGGACAAAAAGTTACTTTAAAGCCAATTGCCAGAGACAAAGATGATTTAGTTTCCACTGTACTTTTGCATTTACATCAACCAAAGGTTTGTAGATAATTTTTGTATAATGTACCAGATTACATACTACATATCTAAATATGTTTAACGTTTTCTAACTGTAACATTCATTTGATTTTAGACTAAAACTGTGGAAACTCTGGATCTTGGCCAGAAACTGATAGAACTTGGTTTCGCTAAAGCTTCTGTGCCACAACAAATTGGAAAGAAAACAGTCGAATCAAAAATAGCCCCTGCACTCTTATCTGCTGAGAGTCATGCAAAGAGTCTAAGAAATGGAATATGGTCAGATCAACTGCCACCAGTGCCTTTCTATGTTGTGTATTGGAGAAAAGGGTATTACATGACCAAAGAGTTGCTTATGCTATCCACAAAGAAATTATTGCAAATTATAGTTTTCTTATCGAAAAATGCATTAGTGGGTGCAAAATACATCATCAGCAGACCATTCAAGTCTAACTCAAAACAAATACAAGCTACTTAAGAATTGCATTTTATTTATATGTTACTTAATAGTTAGTACCAAATGTGTTATAAATTACAGTATAATTATTTGGTTACTTGTCTTCCTACATGACTTAAAATTCCATTCTGTATATATTTGTTGAAAAATAAATTTACTAGTTAACTGCTTCAGTTTTTAATTTGCAATACTTATTATCATACTATTTAAAATATACTATGTGTATAGTATATTTTTTTATGTCATATATCAATCATAAAATACTATGATAGTATAGCTTTGCTAAATCATACAGTTCAACAGTTTGACCTCCACATCTTTACTGGGTTCAAATAGATTCAATATATTGACTGGGACACATGACATATACAAACAGTAATTCTACACTTATCCTTTAGAAGTATATTTATCTGAAGTATTTCTGAACATATTTGATGGAGGTTTAAATATAAGGAAAATCAAGTGGCTAATGATTCTGATCAATTAGATTTAGAACATTTTATATAATCTGTTGGGATTATCGAAATAAAAACTGCAATAATTAAAAAAAGCACTGTTTATTCAAATTAAATATGAAGTATATATTACATTAAAATATATATCTTAATTAAAATAGCAAAAGAAAAATACAGCTAATAATCTATTGAAATAATATCCATTAACCATGTTCACATATTGAACAACACCCAGTAATTTTGCCTTAAGATAATGTCATAGTAATATAAACATAATTGCATTTATTTTACAAAAATACTGCTTAAAAATTTCTCAAAACTGGAAAGAAAATACTACATATTGATGTATTTAAAATGATATGACCTTACGTCACAAATTATTCTAGATAACATTGCAACATATCCACAATTTAACACCTCGAAATGAAGGATGTTGGATATAAAAATACAAAAGCAAGTCTGATCTCCATACGGAGTGCACCAGTTAAAAATAGGTCGAAAAATAGTGTAGGGGTTGCGACCCATATTCACTTAATAGAGGGGTAATTGGCGCGGGTGTTCGGGCGGGACTGTGCATCGTCAGAGGATGGAGCAGCGGGACAGCCACGAGGTGGGCTTGGGCTGCTGGTCATTTGCTTTCAACTGATGGGTGCCACCTCTGCCACCTGGTGGGTTGCTCGCCTCCTGGTTATTAAAAGTTGTAAAAATAATTATTAGAAGCACAAATGTTAACAGAATAAGAATATATTATTTCAATATTATACAGAGATTAAAAAATTGACAAAGTTTTAGCATATTAGATTATATTACTCTAGCTTTCTGCCTGCAGCTTTGCCAGCTTTGTCTTAAACCTAATAATTTATATAGTAACTCTTCCTTGTGAATAGCTCTATCTATTAAAGCAAACTGTATCAAAGTCTGTTATGTACTTTTAAAGATCTAAGCATTCATACATATAGACATTAGGACAGATACGGGGAGCGACTTTGCTTTATATGATGTAGTGATTAATAGTTTTATGAATTACAATACATATTATATTCAGTTAGGTAAGGTCAGTTTCTGCTCAAAGTTAAATATAATGATCTTGTTTCAGCTCACCATAATTTTCCCATGTAAGATATCTATTTATACTAACTACACTTAACAGTCATGCAAACTATTATGTAACACATCTAATACTATCTAAAACTATTATTAGTACATAATATGTAAGTCTATACTAAATAAATAATTATTTAGAATAGACTTTTTACCAGTTACAATAGTAGCAAAATTTGTGATTTAGAAATAAGTTTACAGTTTTAATACCAATAATATTTCCTACTTGTTGTCAAACTGGTTTGACTCAAATTTTAATTAAAAATCAATTCAACACAATCTAAATGTTAATGGTTAGATAAATCACAGCTAGCCTACATGCATTAGGCAAGAGAAGAATTTGTAATATTAGGTAGGTAGAATCTTATTAGAGTTCCTAATATTATATGGATAAAAAATATGGGAAAAATAACAAATATATATTATAGAGCTAGAATAGATGAAACTATGTCTGAATTAAAATTTTCATCAAGGCATTGATAAGGTTATATTTTCTAAACAACACAAACAAAAACGAAAACAACACTAGTGTTAACCAACAAAATATTACCTTCTGTGTTCATAGAAAGCCATGTAACAAGAGAAAATATGTATTAATATAATATAATATACTTAATGCAATAAAAATGTGATATTCTTATGAGATAAATTTTAATATAAATAATATATGAATTGAAATCATACCTGTTTCTTCTCCATCTTAGCTTTGATATCCCTTGCTAATGTATAAAAAGCATATTCCACATTTAATGAATCCTTTGCTGATGTTTCTACAAATTTTATTTGATACTCTATTGCTAATTGTTCTCCTCTTTCCTTGGAGACCTATGAATGAAACAGTATTTTTGAGTACATTGCATGATTGTTATGATACATCTAATTATTTCCAGAAGTAATACCTGTCGTTTTGCATCCAAATCACACTTATTGCCAAGAATCATCTTTTCCACATCTGCACTTGCATTTTCCTCTATGTTTCTTATCCAATTTTTTATGTTTTCAAAACTCTTCTCATTTGTAACATCATATACAAGCATTATTCCCATAGAGCCTCGGTAGTAGGCTGTTGTTATCGTGCGGAATCTTTCTTGACCGGCCGTATCCCTAAAATGTACAGTTAGCAATTTATTATTGTTTGAAAGATTCAACAGCTATGTTCCACTTATCAGGAAAATAACTCACCATATTTGTAATTTTACTTTTTTGCCATCGAGATCAATTGTTCGTATTTTGAAGTCAATGCCTGCAAGAATTAGGTGTTAAACTGTAAAGTCAACTAATTAAAATTAGAGTGTATGATGTCATAAACAGTTCATTCATTTAATTCGATAAGGGCTCCATTTATCAAAGAGCCGCGCCCTTTTTCACAACAGATTTGTTGTGGGAACAAAAATGATTCACAACAAACGTTCACAAAAAATGTACATCAAAGCTAATTACGTACAAAAAATACAACTTTTTTGACAATAACCTTTAGTACAAAGACATGAATACTTACCAATAGTTGATATAAATGAAATATTGAAAGCATCTTCTGAAAATCGAAATAATATAGATGTTTTTCCGACACCTGAATCACCTATTAGAAGCAATTTAAATAAATAATCGTAAGTTTTTGCCATTTTTTTACAACAATCTGATTACAGAATACACGGCCATTCATTTGGCATTTTTGAGTAATCGCTGGTGTTGCTGTGTTGGAGTCAAGAGTTGGCGAGTATTCTCTTATTGCCAGCTATATTAAAACAGTGTGATATTTTATCTGTGTATTTTATGCCGTAATTTTGGATTTTTTTTGACTGCATTTGTTTGTTTACTTTAGGTATTAGAAATGTTCTACAATCTATTTCTTAATTCATAATTACTTATCATAGTACCGATCAAGGTAGATATATTAAATATTATTCTACTAACTTCGTTGAACTTATTCCATTTCTTCTATTTCTATTCAATTTGTTGAAAGTTGGGCATAGTAATTATCATTATCAATACAACGCATTATGGAAAAGCCAAGCGGCTTTCAGCTCTCATTTACAGAATATATTTTGAATCATGTTTACCAATCGGCTAGTAGCCATCAAATCATCAATGTAAATTTAGATTTTTGACACATGACAAATGACATTAAAAATGACACATTCACAAAAGCTTGTATTTTGTTGTGATTTTGTGGCTTTCGGCTTGTTTTTAGCCTAAACATTAGAGAAAAATATTAAATTTTAATACATATTCACTAAATAATGCCAAAATTATAAATAAGTAATCATGTTTTATCACGTAAGTAAAATATACACATAATTAACAATTTTAACGCGGCAAACTTAACGAGCTATGTTTCTTGATTTTAGATTTCTTTGGAGCACGAAGTTCTTTTGCACCCTAGATACTTTGGGCCCCAGTTGCTAGACACAGTTAAAGAAAAGCTTTATACAGAAGTAGAAGGAACATGTACAGGAAAGTAAGGACATTTATTTGTGTATGATGAGGTTATGTTTACAAACAGGAGTTGGTCAATGTATCAATATTCAATATAAATTGTACTTATTTACAGATACGGTTTCGTTATAGCAGTGACAACAATAGATAGTATTGGAGCTGGGCTTATACAACCCGGTCAGGGTTTTGTAGTCTATCCGGTTAAATATAAGGCAATTGTATTTAGACCATTCAAAGGAGAAGTTTTAGATGCTATTGTCACACAAGTTAATAAGGTATTAATCAATAAATTATGTACAACATATTTGTTTATTTATTGATTGATTGGTGTGAAGATATTATTTTAATGCATCTTGGAACTTTTATAAACATAAGTAACATATTTTTCTTTCAGGTTGGAATGTTTGCACAAATAGGACCATTGAGCTGTTTCATTTCTCACCATGTAAGTAAATTTATATTCTACTAAATAAAATAATAAATCCTTGTCTTCTGTGGATTTATAAAAATAATTTTAATATATGAACTATCTTTCGAGGAATCGATGTCTAGAAAAATATTGGATACATATTGAACAACTACCAAACACTTCATAGAGAGTGGGGTCAAAAAATAACTAATGCTAAAAAACTTTATTTACAGTCAATACCAGCAGATATGGAGTTCTGTCCCAATGTGAATCCTCCTTGCTATAAAAGTAAACAGGAAGATAACGTCATTCAAGAGGAAGATGTTATCAGATTAAAAATTGTTGGAACCAGGGTCGATGCTACAGGCATTGTGAGTATTTATTATATTTTAGTTTCATTTCATAAGGTTTTTTAAATGATGCATTGGGGATAAAAAATTGATTTTTGTTTTATATATTTATGAGCGGATGGCCATAATCATCAAGGTCAGTCATATCTTGGTTGGTTGGTAATCACAATGTCACAGACAAAAGTTATTGAATCGCACAAATCTATGCGCTAGTTATTAGGGAATAAATAGGAAGGAAATTAGTTTTGAAACGACAATGCACAAGAATACTCGGAACAATAGCGATTCGTCGCAAACATGGTGCTCAAGCCGTTCTTCGTTTGTAACCAAGCGACGTCTGCAGCCGACCATCGACGCGACGCTCCGCTAGATCGACAGTTGTCAAATCTCGTTCCTGATGTAATTCTCATCAGCTAGTAATACTCCTACATCTATATATATAAAAATGAAACCCGTTTTCTGTTGTCACGGCATCACGCGTGAATGGGTGGACCGATTTCGATAATTTTTTTTTTATATTCCTTGAAGTACGAGGATGGTTCTTATGTAGAGAAAACGTAAATTGTACCACGGGCGAAGCCGGGGCGGACCGCTAGTATAATATAAATTCTTGCAATAAGTGAATAATTCAAAACTTAAGGCCCTTCGCTCATGGAGCTACTCAAAAAGAACTAGTCACAAACTCAAATTACTAACGAGTTGCCTGAGCGTCACAGCCCATACATGTTCTATGGAGATTCGCACACGACGCGACTAGTTACTAACTGGTGAGTAACGCGTTAGCAACAAATCACGCGCGACGCGTCGTGCCGGTCTCCACGCTACTGGTTTCCCGAGTTTCTTTGTTTTTTATGATAAAAATGAACGAGCAAACATTGACAAGTGACTGAAACTATATAATATATTATAACTTGAGTAGCGTTGTATGCGAGATAAAATTTGTAACTGGTTTGTAATCGTAATTACTGATTAGTTCAGTCATTTTTGAGTAGCCCCATGAGCGAAGGGCCTAACACTTAAAAAAAATGATTTTAAAAAGTTGTTTATTTTGTTAACTTTGGATATTGGAACATCTTGGGTAGTTAGAAAATATGTAATGTCGATGACTTATTGGATTCTACACTGTTCTATGGATTCTACTATGAAGGTCTTATGAAGTACCTTTGATAATTAAATTTATTTTCCTGTTCATTACATTACTTCTTCCTGTTTATGTATTGATAGCCTAACAAGCACATAAAAGACCATTCAATAATTTGTATATTCACGAAATTAAATAAAATATTTGTTTTTGTTTTCAGTTTGCAATCGGGACACTCATGGATGATTATCTAGGATTAGTGACACAATAATTTATAAGCACTATATTTAATGATGAAATAAAACATCTTTCATATTTATTGTTTTATTTATTTGGCATTCAAATTGTTGGGACAAATCTATACTGTAAACAAAAAATCATCAAAAAAGGTTAAATATTTGGACACAATCAGTCTATTTAGGCAGTATCTTGGTGGTTGAAAATCAATTTATTGTTCATATTAGCTTACATCTAACACAAATCTTACATAGTTTTCCTTATAAATGAGGAAGTGTTAAATATTTATAAGAATTAGTCGTATCTAAGCTGGAAGCTTTAGTTAATAGAAACTAGAAAGATTGAAGAATGCCAAAGTTTGCAAATATAGCATTTTATGTCCTTATACAACAATGAAAATAAGTTGGATGATTTTTCAAATATAATTTATATATCAGAAAAATATTTTGTTACAATTATTATCACTGCGAAATTTTCTTTGAATTATACTTATTTTCAGCCATATGATTTACAAAATAAAAAGGGAAAAAAAAAAATCAGTATTTTTGTAATATAACATGATTCATTTGTGTACTGCTGCATTTAGTCTTGATTAATTTTTAACATTATTGATTGATGTAACACTCAGTTACATTTTTATTCAATTAAACTTTAGGTCAATCATTATATTATCTATTCTATCACTATATACATGAACTAAAAACGTAATTATATTATCTAATAATAAAAAAAATCCAAAGGGATGATCAATTCTTTGGTTCGTCAATTATATACAAATTATAAAAAATACATATGAAATAAATTAAACCTGAACTTTGCTCATACTCGGAATATGGCATCTATATAAATAATACTCAATATGAGATCAAAAACTCAATCCAAGCAGATATCTAAGCACCAAAAGGCTAACGAAACTAAAAATAATTTTTAGCTTACTTTTAGAATAACCGAAGCATGAATGCTTCAAAACATTTATATGTACTAGTTATATATTTTATAATAAAATATTGAGACATAACATTGTGCAATATAGTGTTATAATATTCAAGATAGAAGATATATTTGGAACAATTTAATTACTTTGCAGTCACAATAAATTTGCAGTTCGCTCACTGATTATATGCAGGCGATGCGTGCTGGCCAGAGGTAGCATACAAAATATTGTAACAAGCCATTGTTTGGCTAAATATATGCTTAATTGACGCGCCCAAAATAGTTTGTTTTTTAAATTTATATTTGATTCTAAGCAGTCTAAGTATTTTTGTTAATTATACTTAGATTCTGGCCAGGTTCACATGCCGCGTTACAAGGCACAAAATAAGACATCAGAATAAAATTATTCGCAATTGAAAACAGACATATACTATGCTACGTACTCAACAGTACAGGAAGGTTCCACCGAAGCAAGGAGGGTTAACAGTAGGAATTAGCTGATATGAGATTTCTTAGAGTTAACAAGTAGTAACTATTTTATAAGATTCATCTACAATATGGTTATAACATGAAATATTGTATAGTTTAAATCGTAAGGTTTACAGTGGGTTGGCCTAGTACTAAGGGAAACTGGTGATGTTTGGACCATTCATTATAAGTGTATAATTAATCAAGTATATTTTAACTTTTTAAATGACAAAATATTTTTGAAATAAGTATAGTATTAATTCCAACGACACCGAAATGTATTTAATATTTTTGTTATAAATAAGGGTACATTAATTAACGCTCCAAACATCGCCAGTAGTGACATCTACATACTTAAGCACAGACTAAAAGGGGAGTAAGATTGAAATACAACAACTATCTAACATCCAAACATTCTATCATTCTTAACAATATGATTAAACTGTTCGAATTTTACATACAACACGAATTTTTATTTAATTGTAATAATACTGATATATTTTATATAAGGGTCACGGTACATATGACGATAGAAACGCACGTGAGCGTTAAATCGATCTTATGTAACAGACCCTTTAGAGGATAGAGAGAAATGTTTTATTCTATTACTATGTGGGTTTATTGGAATTTTTTGCTTCCCCGTCACCTGGCTACCTTAAATCGTCCATCCTGACACTCAAAACCGAACACCACTCGAACCTGTTACCTGTCTCTGAAGTAAATGTGGAAAGAAGACGAGATTTAGCTAACTAATCAATACGAAGACTAGCATTTTTAATATATCTAGCGTAAAATATTAACGTTTAAATGATATACTATATAAACATTTACTTCCCGAACGCGACCGTTAAAGTAATACTATACCGACACTATATCGTGCTCTAAATTATATTTAAATCGTGAGTATATACTTGAAGAAGCTCTAACTAATGTTTCTAGATTTACATCTATCTTTTCGGCGTGCTCGATGTATCCTTTCATTGAGCCTAGAAGATCTTGAGATTCATTGCGAAACAAAATTTGTACGCGTTCCATCGAATCAGAAATATAAAACGCAGTCACAGAAAAGTCTACAGATAAGCTTTTTGGTCGTTTGACCAAACTCGTTCGCAACTGAATGTAATGAACGGAAAGGTCGCGCGTCCCGCCGCACGTCAGCCGCCAACTGTCAGCTGTCAACTGTTAGCTGTCAACTGTCAGTTGTCATCTGTCAGCTGTCACGTGTCATCTGTCAGGCCCGCTCAGTGCGTGACGTGGAAGCAGTGGCACTAGGCGTGCGGGTGTCAGGAGGCGGGCGGCGCGGCGCCGGCGGGCTGCGGCACGGCCGGGCACACGGGCCCGCGCACAGCCTCTATGTAGTCCTTGATTAGGGTCGCGATCTGGTATGCCTGTGGACGAGATTGGATATAGAATTGATAAATCGACAAATTCTTAGGGTTTTATATGGTTAGTAAGCTTTTTAACGGACTATCTCTGGCATTGGATATATTGGAAATTTCAATCTAAGTACATAAAGTGAAAACTTCTACCAGTGCAAACTCACTTTGGGCGCTTTATTTGGCCCATCTGCACTTAGCACCCAAATTTTGCTAGTCCATTAAATCACAAAATTAATAATTATCTGTTTTTAATTATATCTTATATGTACTTTTCTCTGTGGTAGGCAATAAATAAAAAATGTTTGTTTGTAATATCAGATTACAATTATATAAAAAAAATCTCACACCATAAAACAAACAATCATACCTGATCAGTGGACAGCACGAGCTTAGCGTGTTTCTTATCCGCTCTAGTGACTAACAAGAGCGCGCGCGGTGCGGGCGACACAGCCAGCAGCTGGTCGTGGTCGTGCGATACAAGGGCCGCACGTGCGCCGCGACGCAGTAGGGTTAGACCACGCGCGTCCACTGCTAGCCAGAGGGCTCGCGGCCAGTTTGACGTGAACGATTGCTGTGGGATTTAGTGTTCAGTTGTGATTTTTTTTTATATATTACAGGGCAAACGGGCTTGTGGAGCGCCTGATCGCAAGCGAGTCCACCGCCCATATTCATCTACAGGGGTTTCTGTGCCAGGGGATTCCGGTTGAGTAACAATTATGTGATAACTGACCGTTATTAACACGCTGAATTAACAGACAAACGTGCAAAGTGTCCAATTTGCGACACTTAAATGAAATAAGCGAAATTTAAATAAATAATCATGATGTTTAATTAACAACTTTGATTGAGTAATCACGTTAAGAAATTGTCCAAAGCAAAACTCTGCCTACATGTGTATTGTGTTTTAAGTAGTTTTTTTAAATGAACGGTTTAATTAAAAACTAACTCAATCGCGCTTAAGAAATTATCCAAAGCAAAAGTCTGCCTACATGTGTTTTAAGTAGTATTTTAAATAAACCGTTTTTTTTTAATAAAATTACTATCACTTGTAGCGACTCGCTACAAGTGGTAGAGTAATGTAACATTACCGTAACATTTTTGACAACTTCAAAAGAAAGTTAGCACTAAATACAAACCATAACATCAAATATGGTAGCCCTTGCGAGTGGCCAAGACGCAGCTAACGTCAGCGCACGCTGCATAGCCGCATGAGGTGGAGTTCCCCTTAAGGCCAGGTGGTGCAATCTCACAGCTGGTGCTGGTAGAGCTGGTACAAGCCGTGCGGGCAGCACAGCACCAGCTGCAGCTGCGCACTCCGCACCGCCGCTGCACTCGCCCTTAACAACTTGCGCGTGTAACGCTGCTACCATCACCTGCAAGGGAATAAGGATCTTAAGTACTGGATGTTAAAGATCATTTTTGTATGTTCATAAGTAGGCAAAATAGGGGCTTGACGTTGCGTTGCGAAAACATGCACGTATTATATTAACATTTGTCGACAAGGATTCCAATAAAGTAAAAGTAAACAATTGCTAATCATTTTTGTATCAAAGAATGTACATAATTGAATAATATATAATTTATTCGTCCAGTACCCGTACAAATAGTCACATCGAATTTTTTATTATCTGTATTCACATAACTTATATGGTACTCTACACACATACAAACTTTTTCATATTTACTACGTTTATGTGGATATTCAATACGTACCGCTTCATCAGTCTCTATAGGTAGTCGATCGTGTCGTACAGCATGCAGCAGCTGGTAGTAGAGCAGCTCCATTTCAGCCACGCACGCGCTGTGCAGCGGACGGTCGCCCAGGAAGAGACGCTTCTTGAATACTAGCCTGCAATTTATACTTTATTCTTAATATTCTGTTCTCTGACTAGTATGTGGTAGTAGTAGTTGCTCTTATTTTTATTTCGTGGTATGTTTGATTTGGCATATTCTATTTATGTAAATTCAACAAATATTTATGTGTGTTTATTGGTTGTTTCTGTTTATAACTGCAAGTTGCGAACTTGTATCAATGTATGTATACCAGTTTACAACAGGAGTTGATGCATTTGTATTTATGTATGTATGTAAATACATACGTGTACATGTTTTATTAAAAGCTAGACTCTATAGCTGTGTGCGTGTGCAGACATGCACGCAACGGCTGTATGCGCATTGATATGTATTTTTTTATATGCGGCATGGTGTTATGAGTTTGTGTGTGTGTCTCTCTGTATACCTGCAAGCAGCAGCAGTAGCGCCAGCTTTCTCCCACCGTGCAAGCACGTCGCCAACCCGCTCCGCCCCGCCCAGTGCTCGCTCGCCCGTACCCGCGGGGGATGAGTTTGCGCACACCTCGTAGAGCGCGTAACCTGGTGATTATACAATATTTTAGTTATAAACAGTTTTATTAGACTGTGTAAATGGAATAAAAACTGAAATTAAACATTTTTAATAAGGAGTTAAAAAAAATAATTTATAATAAACTAGCGGCCCGCCCCGGCTTCGCCCGTGGTACATATGAAAAATAGATGTTGGCCGATTCTCAGACTTACCCGATATGCACAGAAAATTTCATGAGAATCGGTCCACCCGTTTCGGAGGAGTATGCAGACTAACATTGTGACACGAGAATTTTATATATAAGTAAGATATACTTATCCGATAAAAGTTATGAGTGTTAACTAAACATCCGAAATAATCAATGCATTTGGCTTTAGTATTTCATGGATGTTACATTTATAATGTCCTATTTACAAAGATCAAAATTATTGAAATGAAAATTGTGATATTGTTATTCATACAAATATTGTTTTAGATGGCAATAGAATTTACTACAAATTTTAAATTCAGAGGCTATGACCAATATCCAACCACGTGTTTGAATTAATTATTCCTACAATTATTAAAGCCTTTAATCAACAATTTATGATGATATCCGAGTAATATTACCTGTAGCAGTATCAGTGAGTCCGATCTTCTCCCTCAACATGGCCACCAGATGGTCAGCTGTAGCTGCTGGCCCAAACACCAGCCCATGTTGTTTCCCATCAAGTAGTAATACACGCACGTGCATCGGTCGGCGTGCGCCTGCGCATAGCAGTTCCTCCTTGGAAGGTGCTGTTAGACGACGCGGCACTTGGGCTATGCTTAGTGCCACCTGGTTGGAGGGAAATATTTCTTTGTTAGTAAAATTGGATTTGTGCGAGAACTAAAAAGAAAATACTTCGTCTCACTGTACTGAAATACTAAGAGTAGTTTGGTAGTTTATCGCTTCTTTATTTCTTCATGATAATGAAATATATGGGATAGCATTATGCCTTGTCATATATTCCGATATAATGACAAAATAAAACTTTTTAACCATAAGTTTATTTTATATAGCTAGGCTTAATGATAAAAATAGTTACAACCTATGGTCACATTAATGGATAATAAAGTATAGCAATAACAATTTTAAGTTTAGACAATGTTTGATGTGTTAAAATTATGACTATACGCCAATAAAGTCGAGTGCAAAAATTATGATTTTTTTTCTAATAAATAAATCACGTACCTGTTCAGCGCGTCGTGCGAACTTGCCCTCCTCTCCCGTGTGTAGGGCTGCGGCTCGGTACCGTAAATGGGCTAATAACAAGCGGCGCAGGGGCTTCGCGGGCGGTAGGGCTGCGCCCACCGCTGCACACAGCAGCGCCCAGTGCCGGGCGGACACCCGCGAACTGGGCTCCGGGTGCTCCGTTGTCTGTTGGAGTGTATAAGTTATAGTGGGATAATAAACATTTCATTATGACTAGGCGTTTTGTATTTGCAAGGTCGTTAATAACTTAGGCCCCGGAATCACAGACACCGACACCCGGACCGATCGGGCCACTTGGGGCTCAATGGGTTAATGCAATAATGCCATCAATGTTATGTCAGGATAATAATGTTCTGTCAGGACACCCTAATCGGCTAACGGTATAAAATATTTTACATCCTAATCATTGTTTCAGTTTATTTGCACTATAACATTTAAAGTAAATTAAATTAATTTTGAAATTGAATTTCCGACCTCCCAAATAAAAAATGGTCATATCATCCGTCCGAACTGTAATAGGTCATTGATGCTAACTGTACCTGTTTAATAAGCTGCATGTTACAGATCTTTTTTTGCCGACTGTACCTGTATACTAAGCTGCATATAACAGGTCTTTTGTTGACTGTACCTGTTTAATAAGTGCATGTTACAGATCTTTTTTTGCCGACTGTATCTGCTTAATAAGCTGCATTTAACAGGTCCTTTTTGACGACTGTACCTGTTTACTAAGCTGCATATAACAGGTCTTTTGTTGACTATACCTGTTTAATAAGCTGCATGTAACAGATCTTTTTTTGCCGACTGTATCTGCTTAATAAGCTGCATTTAACAGGTCCTTTTTGGCGACTGTACCTGTTTACTAAGCTGCATATAACAGGTCTTTTTTGCTGACTGTATCTGTTTAATGAGCTGCATATAACAGGTCTTTGGCTGACTGTACCTGTTTAATAAGCTGCATGTACAGCTCGGTGAGCAGCGTGTCCTTCTGCAGACAGCGCTGCAGCAGCGCCTGCGCGAGCGCCACGCGGTCGTCGCTGTCGCTCTCGTGGCTGCTGACGCTGCTGTTGCTGGCCAGTTGCTGCTGCTGCTGCCTCACCTGCTTGATGAGCTGCATGTACAGCTCGGTGAGCAGCGTGTCCTTCTGCAGACAGCGCTGCAGCAGCGCCTGCGCGAGCGCCACGCGGTCGTCGCTGTCGCTCTCGTGGCTGCTGACGCTGCTGTTGCTGGCCAGTTGCTGCTGCTGCTGCCTCACCTGCTTGATGAGCTGCATGTACAGCTCGGTGAGCAGCGTGTCCTTCTGCAGACAGCGCTGCAGCAGCGCCTGCGCGAGCGCCACGCGGTCGTCGCTGTCGCTCTCGTGGCTGCTGACGCTGCTGTTGCTGGCCAGTTGCTGCTGCTGCTGCCTCACCTGCTTGATGAGCTGCATGTACAGCTCGGTGAGCAGCGTGTCCTTCTGCAGACAGCGCTGCAGCAGCGCCTGCGCGAGCGCCACGCGGTCGTCGCTGTCGCTCTCGTGGCTGCTGACGCTGCTGTTGCTGGCCAGTTGCTGCTGCTGCTGCCTCACCTGCTTGATGAGCTGCATGTACAGCTCGGTGAGCAGCGTGTCCTTCTGCAGACAGCGCTGCAGCAGCGCCTGCGCGAGCGCCACGCGGTCGTCGCTGTCGCTCTCGTGGCTGCTGACGCTGCTGTTGCTGGCCAGTTGCTGCTGCTGCTGCCTCACCTGCTTGATGAGCTGCATGTACAGCTCGGTGAGCAGCGTGTCCTTCTGCAGACAGCGCTGCAGCAGCGCCTGCGCGAGCGCCACGCGGTCGTCGCTGTCGCTCTCGTGGCTGCTGACGCTGCTGTTGCTGGCCAGTTGCTGCTGCTGCTGCCTCACCTGCTTGATGAGCTGCATGTACAGCTCGGTGAGCAGCGTGTCCTTCTGCAGACAGCGCTGCAGCAGCGCCTGCGCGAGCGCCACGCGGTCGTCGCTGTCGCTCTCGTGGCTGCTGACGCTGCTGTTGCTGGCCAGTTGCTGCTGCTGCTGCCTCACCTGCTTGATGAGCTGCATGTACAGCTCGGTGAGCAGCGTGTCCTTCTGCAGACAGCGCTGCAGCAGCGCCTGCGCGAGCGCCACGCGGTCGTCGCTGTCGCTCTCGTGGCTGCTGACGCTGCTGTTGCTGGCCAGTTGCTGCTGCTGCTGCCTCACCTGCTTGATGAGCTGCATGTACAGCTCGGTGAGCAGCGTGTCCTTCTGCAGACAGCGCTGCAGCAGCGCCTGCGCGAGCGCCACGCGGTCGTCGCTGTCGCTCTCGTGGCTGCTGACGCTGCTGTTGCTGGCCAGTTGCTGCTGCTGCTGCCTCACCTGCTTGATGAGCTGCATGTACAGCTCGGTGAGCAGCGTGTCCTTCTGCAGACAGCGCTGCAGCAGCGCCTGCGCGAGCGCCACGCGGTCGTCGCTGTCGCTCTCGTGGCTGCTGACGCTGCTGTTGCTGGCCAGGTTGCTGCTGCTGCCCTCGTTGCTGCTCAGACCCGCGTGGCTCATTATGTCCTGTAACGTGATAAGAGTTATTATATGAATCTGACCACCAGTTCTATATGATATGAAAATAATCTAAACACAACACAAAGTTTTAACACATTGCCGATTATTGGATATCAAGACACTGTTTAACTAGTTGACAATACAATCGAACCTTAAATATCTGCATAGCAGCGACTTCCTCAGCCTCATTAAGCTTGGTCAGCGAGTGTGGGAGACTCCGCGCCCAGCACCAGTATGCGGCCGGGAAGCCCTTGTAGCACTCGCCTTGGGATTCCGCAGAGAGGTCCAAGCGGACACGCTCGAGACGGTGCTTGCTTAGTCTGCGGATGAGTTGGATATTAGAGATGTTAAATGAAAAAAAAAAATGAAAAGATATTATATACTTTATATATACTTTAAATAATAATTAACTTCCAATTATTTTTTGAATGAGTGAAAGAGATACATTATTTAGTACAATGTAAAGATAAGTGCCGTTGATACATATAATAACGTATTACTTTATTACTGAATGAAAACGTTTCTTACATTTTTTAAATCAAATGAAATACCTATTATTGTTTAAAATAAAAATATTTCTGAAATGGAATTCTTCTCTCACACAAAATCACATGACGCAAAATTATTTTTGAGTGAAATTTGACACATTTTAAAAAGGGATTTCACGTAAGAAGTACGAGCACATGTAAAAAATACGTACCTTCTGAGCGTATTCCTCAAGAATCCTCCCGCAGAGAGATCCGGCGGTCTTCTCAATAGACCACAATCAACCAAAGCCCGTCTAGCAGACCGCAGTGCGGCCGCCAGTCGCGTACGTTCACTCACCGGTGCCGCATGTCTTGGTGGTTCCTCCAAGACTTTATCATGCTAGAGAAGCGAAATAAATAAATACCTTCTGAGGGTATTCCTCAAGAATCCTCCCGCGGAGAGATCAGGCGGTCTTCTCAATAGACCACAGTCAACCAATGCCCGTCTAGCAGAGCGCAATGCGGCCGCCAGTCGCGTACGTTCACTCGCCGGTGCCGCACGTCTTGGTGGCTCTTCGGAAAGGCTGTTCGCAAGGGTTGGACTGTATGCCGCCATTAACCATGCTGCTTCTTGTTTTTGTGCGCATTCGAGTACTATGCACCTGGGAAAGAAGATATAATGAAGTTATATATAAAATAAGAAATTGTTGTATGTCGAGCGGGAAATAACTTAGTGAAAAAGATCTGTTCATTGCTTCGTTCAATTAGGACAAAAAGTGTCTTTTTCTTAGTGTATCTCATAATATTCAGTGATTCAGACTGTTAATTATTATGATACAAATAACAGGAATAACAATGTGTCTGGGTTAAATTGTTGGGTATGTTGCAATAACGTGGAAAACTAACCTAAGTTCTGCAAGCGAATAAAATGAGTTAATGAAATATTTAGATCTACACTAACCTCAATCCATCATGTTGTCCATGGTGAGTTAAGCTAAGAGTGAGTCCATTATCCACTGGATCCATGAGTATCGCAGCTATATTCGAATATGGGTATTCTGCTAGCACTACTTTATCTGCTGGTCGAACAAGGACTACACCTTCTGATCCTACTCCTAGCATTACATTCGGACCTGTTGACATAAGACAATAAATAAATAAATAAATAAATTTTTCCATTTTCCTGAAATATTTACTGCTGTTTAAATGCAAAAAGTTTCTAACTCGCATCTTAATTATTTTTTATTTCGACCAACTTGGCTATACTTTAAAATTAACAAAATATAGGAACATAACTTTACAAATGCCCACTTCATCTTTTTCGGTACATGAGAAGGTATACTTTAACGGGAAAACTTTTCTTACATAAAGCTTTGATAAATATTTTTAAATGGCGTTTAATATAATAAAATGTATGTACGTACCATGAGCCCAATATCCTTTGTAGGTAACAGGGAACAGTGTGACGCCATATAAAGGATACTGCATCACACAGGATAGGTATAAAGCTTTGGCGGTTAATTCCGCTCGTCCTGCGCCGTATTGACGATGCGCTTGGGCCAGTATTGTTGCCTAAAAGTATTAAAAATGTTATAAGAACAAGAAAATATGGGTTGTTTATTTCATAAATTCAATTAAGTATACAAATAAAAGAAGGGCGAAAGTGTATAGAAATAATCAATTATGGTAGGATAACATTGTTTTCAAATGTTTATATATCAGTATAGAAGTTTTTAATCATTAATGGAGTTCGTATTCTCTTCAATATTTACATATTATACCCACATAGTCAAAGAAAATTCTCATGGGAATGATTTGTTTGAACAAGAACTTCTATTATAGTGACCAAATTGTACTCTCCAGCACATATTATGACATTAATACTAACCCATTGATGCGCTGGTCTAGTTTTAGCGATCCTCGGTGGTAGGAACTGCTCAGGGTGTGAATAATACGCCCTTGTGTGAGGGGGCGGAGGGCTAGCGGCTGGTTCCCCCAAGGACACTTGAGCTTGAAGCCCTGCTAGTTGGAGCGCTACTTTCTCGGAGACTGGGAACTCGTCCATCTAAAAGGATATGAATATTTATAAAATTGAAATTAGACAGCATTATGATGGTTGTAAAAATGAATTTACATATAAAATATTGATATATCTTTTTAAAAAGTGGAAAAATCTATCGTAATTTATTACTCTTTTTTCAAAATGTACATTAACGATATTTTTATTATTTTACCACATTTTTTTAAGACGAAGAGAAGATAAGAGTAAGTAAGAGTAGCAAAACAGAGTATAGAAAAGAAAAAACATACCTTTACAACACTATGCACAGCTTGTGCATACAACAGAGCGACTTCTACAGGATCGTGTGGCAGTTCTCGACCGCCGCGGAACAAACGACGCTTGAACACGAAGCGGTTATCTGCTGACCCTCCACCAGGACCTTGTTGCCTATGAAAATAATGTAGAAAATTGTTATATGTTTTATTTTATTATTTTTTTTTTTAAAGTTATACACCATGAAATTTGAACGGTCGGCTATATTCTTCTGTTACATTCTAACTAATCTTTAATTAATTAAATCACACGAATAAATTATTCCTGTGTTTTCTGCTTCCCTGTTTATTCATTGCATTACTAAGACGTGCTATAAACAAATACAGTCACAATCGCATATTATAAAACTCTGCCGAGCTCTGCTATGCAGGCAGAGTTTAGATAACCTAGTTTATGCTTTATGTTCTACTAGCGGTCCGCCCCGGCTTCGCCCGTGGTACATATTTCGCAATAAAAGGTAGCCTATGTTCTTTCTCAGGGTCTAAAGATTATCTGTGCCAAATTTCATCAAAATCGGTCCAGTAGTTTATGCGTGAAAACCATACATACATGATTACAAACCTTTATAATATTAGTATAGATTGAACATAAAGCATAATTCATACTCACATCTCCCACGCAGCGATAACATCATACAAGTACTGTGTAGCCCGCACGTGTTCCTCCGTACTGGCTCTTTGTTGGTACACCGCCCAGCCAGCCCTCGCATTGGGAGGCAAACCCAGCTTATCAGCTAGTCAAATTTGTCTACACCACAAATACTTACATCTCCCACGCAGCGATCACATCATACAAGTATTGCGTAGCTCGCACATGTTCCTCCGTACTGGCTCTTTGTTGGTACACTGCCCAGCCAGCCCTCGCATTGGGAGGCAAACCCAGCTTATCAGCTAGTCTCGCTGCCGCAGCCGCTGCTGTGTCCGCGGGGTGCACGTCTATGGCCTTCGTGCGACCGTCCAGGAAGAAGAATCGGCACACTATGGTACCGAGGCGGCGCATTGCCTGTCAAATATATAAAGCATTATTAATCATTACGTATGCGAGTCATTTTTTGATATTTTTTGTCCAACTCTGTGCATACTGCGTAGTGATGAAATTTAAGATGTTCCCACGATGAGTTTTTAACTCGTATATCTTTAAAATTGGATATGGTCGGATTACAGAAATGAAATGTAAAAAAACTCGATTCGATAACGTGTTTGGGATATCTCACGTAACGTTTGACAGCTATTTAATATGTAGGCGAAGAAGTATGAATATCGAGTACTTCTGCAAGTACTAGTATACTACAACAGTGGTTGTAGCTAATAAGAACTGAAAGTAAAACGACTAAAAGATCAGATTTTTCAAATACTCATGCGCTATTGTACAAGTTGATGAGAAACAACCATAGTGGTTTACTCACAGCAATCTCCACAGTACTCGGCGGCAGCTGTCTCGGCGCAGCACCCCTGCAGTTATCCAAGCACCACTGCGCACAGTGCGAAGCCCGGGCGCTAGAGGTCACCGACCCCACTGACGTCATGGACCCCCCACCAGGTGAGCTGAGTGGACGAGCACGTGCACGTAACCACGCGCAGTAGTAACGGGCTAGACCGCGGCTCGGTTGCCAGGCAACCGCGCATAAACAGAGGATCAGCCACACACGTTCCGCCCACTCTTCTACGGGGCATTCGGTGATCTGGAATGTGGAAATTAGTAGCCGAAATTTATGGTACAAGAAAATAATGAAAGGTGAATTTTGAGAACTTTCTATTATTTGTAAGAATTAAAGCAAAATAATGCATTAATATGGACAAGGAAAATTAAAATAAAAAACAAACTGTCTTACCACAAAAAACTTTAGACAGGGTTTAAGCGCGGGTTCTCTATAATCTGTTTTTGTCGTATTTCACATGGACAACTATTAAAGTGACATATAGCTCTGTTTTAAAGTTAGACTGTAAAATGGTTTTGTGGTAAGACCAATTATGTTGTTTGTGTAATTCGTTGGTGAAACTTACTTGTCGAACGCACTGTACTAATATTTCGTCACGTAGTTCCTCCCGCTCTAGACCCTTTCCAATAATCGACTGAATTACTTGCGTTTCTTTTTCCGAAGTTAATTCTCCTCTCATGTAGCGACATAGATCCTGCAAACAAATATTATCAATTAATATGTTTGGAGTCTTCCATATCAGTAATATGGACATTCAAAAGTAGTATTTATTAAGTTGTATTTATGTAATTAAATGTGTCGTATGTAGTTCGCAAACTTGACACTTCTTCTTATATATAAAATTCTCGTGTCACAATGTTAGTCTGCATACTCCTCCGAAACGGGTGGACCGATTCTCATGAAATTTTCTGTGCATATCGGGTAAGTCTGAGAATCGGCCAACATCTATTTTTCATATGTACCACGGGCGAAGCCGGGGCGGACCGCTAGTTTATTTATAATATTGTGTCTAGATGTTTTCTAAAAATTACAAAGTTTACAATAAATAAGTAAATAAATAAAATATACTAACTCTGAAAATATTCACAGCAGCCGTAACACTGTCTGGGTCATGAAGCTGTATATGAGAGGTGGGGATGTTATTTCCTTTGTGATAAGTAATCATTTCTTCTTTGGTTAAGAGCTCCATTGACTTGCTCTTGCGAGTTAATGTCGCCATGATTGTACCTGAAGAATATAAGAATTTCAAACGTTTAGAAATAAAATAGAATTTAATAATAATGGTGATTAATAGTTTCTTTCAGTGTATACAGTAATTTTGGATAAATAATTAGTTTTCGGAGAAAAAATTGATGAAAAGATGCCAATTTCTTGTATCAGAAACTATGCAAACGCGGCAAGAACATTTTGTTTTCCCTGATTTTGTAATATGAGTAGGTTAAATAAATATAATTGTTATTACAGTATTGACCTACAGTATCCAGATATTTTGTTCATTTTACCTGGTCAAAAAGTTCAAATTAGAAATATAATTACAACTTCTAGTAACTAAATATTAGTGTTACCTTCTGGTGATCGAGGATGGTCGTTAAAATAAAGTTTAGCAAATTCGGTAAGGTCACTGGAATCAGCAGGAGCTTCAGTACTAGCGGGTGTTGTTTCCAATTGATGCAGTCTTCGCTCCACACGTTCTTTCCTACGAGCGCTGCGTTCTGTGTTCTGGAAAGTCGACAATGTTTTTTTTAATCTGCTTAATTGGTCGATGTTAAAAGTGATATACTATGAAAAGGCGCAGTCTTATGTCCTACAATTTTTACTATGCAAGCAAAATATATTTCAATTTTATAAAGATTCATTTTGCGTTTTGTTCTATTTACACTATATGGACTTCCAAATATTTGGATCGTTTTAATGGTTGAATTTCCATAAAATGGACAACCATAACAAGAATCCACTTTTTTGATTGACAGAATGATGATGAGAAAGGTTATTAACAGAACTGTTTTTCGGTCTTTTATAGATTGATGTAGGTTATCAACTTACATTGGCGTCTCCATTCAACATGGGAGGAGGACTGATGCAGCTAGAATCCATAGCAGTGGAAGGTGTTTCCGCTTGTTCCGGTGACGTCACAGAGCTGGGTAATGGCGGTAGAGGTGCTTCCGGTTCTGGCTCCTCCTTGCTTGAAATGCTGAACACAATGTTGTTATAAAACACATGTGAAAGGTAAACAATAAATGTGGAAATGCATATCGAATATAATGTCGCGTTGAATATGTGGGAAATGAAGCCTATTATATTCTTTGTGTCTTACAATAGACAGGATTCCTTAAATAATAAAATATAAAAAAAAGTTTTGCTTTAGAAACCTTATTTGTTTTATTTTGAAGTGAAACGGTCGCATCATGACAATACCGTCACGTCATGGAGTGGCGACGATTTTGGTATTTTTGAATCTTGCCAAAGTAGTTTCACTTCTGACAAGTGTGCTTGGCACACACGCACTTTTTTATTTATATGAAATAAAAAATACATACCCATTACTTTCTGGTGGGTTAAATGGCGGCGGTGGTGGTGGGGGTGACAGCACTGGTGGTTCAGACGGTGGCCGCGGTATCACAGATTCGTATATCGGCTCCTTATCTTTGATAACCATGAGCTTTCCGTTTGGAATTATTCCGTTCGTAAGCTCTGGGGGGGTTGTGTCTAGAAGTGAGGTGATTTTTAGTATATTGTCTTTTAGAAATTCCATATTCACGAATTTAAATGTACAAGTAAAATGCTAATCACATTTACATTCTAATTTCTATTATGTTTGTGATAGAGGGTTAAATCGTTAATAGTTTGTGTGTAAATCTATAGTATGTTATGTTAATTAGTTTTTGTGTAAAGCCGGGTATCCACTTAGGTTCGCCGTGGTTTGCGAACACTGTGTGCTCCGCGAACGTGAACGTGTACAGTGTACACACTTAGGCTGCAACATCAGTGCTCCTGTCGGAACCACGGCGAACCTAAGTGGATACCCGGCTTAGGATACAAATAAAAGATTCTAAAAAAATTAAAAACTAGTTGATGAAAAACTACTCGAAATTATGACTTTCTATTCCTTTTAAATTAAGTTGTATTTGATATTTGATTTTATTATTATTGTTTACTTTACGAGGCATTATAAAGCTGTTTATTATGTGTTATTTGAGTTGGATGAAATTATTAATGGAATGATGTATGATGCAGCAAAGCAGTCTAATATTCCTATATTATAGTAAGCGTAATAAGATAGAAGAGAAGAAGACGCGACCTTTAACCTATATTTAATTAGTTAGTCCTATCCTTTGTACAAAATATGGCAAGTTAAAAATAAAGAATAATGTTAAGTGTTAGACGTTAGTATCTCTATACTTTTCCTAGAAGACTTCCTACTGCTGATAATATTAATTTACACTTTGCACATAAAGTTAATATTTTGTGTCCCCTACATAAGGAAATTGTCCATACTCAAACTAAAGTTAATTCTAGACATCCATAATTAAATTGTCCATCGATAGCATTTGTTTCATTAATGTGACTTATTCTATCGACTATATATAGTTTTAAGTTTGGTTAATAAACCTATCGACTGTACTTATTTATTTGTTTGTTAATATATTATTATGAACCTTTAAGGGGCGGTGGCGGCGGGGGGCCGGCGGGCTCGGGGAGCGAGCACAGGGGCGGAGGGGGGAAGGGCGGCGAGTCCAGCGCGGGGCCGCAGCTCGGCGGGGGGGGGAGCGTCAGCGATGACGTCATCTCACCGTTCGGTATGCGACCTGCGTGCGCGCCGTGTGAGTAAGTATTTAATACGTATTTCGCAAGGTAAAAGTAATTTTTTCCCCCTTCTTAATTTTTTTTTTATCTTCTCTAGAAATTTTTTCATATTTTTTCTTCCCCTTCTTGAAAAAATTTTACTCATGTACAATGCCATTTGGTAAAGTACAATTTGTGCCCACCGATTCGTTTAGTTTAGCAATTTCATTGCTATTAGTTACAACTGTTTTTTGCTTCAATTAAATCTTTGTAAAGACTATATATGTTTATCAAATATGAAACTTATAAATAAACGTGTACCAAAGTATTGAGTCTGTCTATAATATTATGTAACTGTTAATCACAACGCCACCAAATTTGAGATTCCCACATACCCATCCCCATCGAATTGCCAATATACAGGATTTAATAATTTTTTATACACTAGCGAAGCTCACTGTACAACATAGAAAGCGTTATTCTATAAACCATCACCACAAAACATTTTAAATAATAAAAACATACCGTTCATAGATGAAGTCATATTATCAGGGGTGCCGTTTACAATCCCGTTACTGTGATTGGATGTGGGGGTAGCGGGGTGAAGTATGGAGTGTAGGGGGAGGGAGTTGGGGGGAGGGGGAGGGATGAACTCAGAGGGGGCGCCGTCCGGTTTGCGTTGAGCGTCTGTGTGCTTAGTGAGCTCGTTCATTTCTTCTGCTAGCACGTGTTCCAGCTAAAATGTGGGAAAAATATGGGTTGTTACTTTTATGAGGTGATTACAATAATTATTAGATGATCAGTACCGATGTTAATAACTTCAGATGATTTATTGTTGAAAGTATTTAATAATACAGATATATTGATGAAAAATATTAACAATGTTTTTAATATTTATTGGTATCGCTGCTAACGATTTGTGAGATACTTATATCAATACACAAAATTAAACTATAAATGTTTTATACTTAAAAAAAATATGTTAATCAAGTATTTATAAAAAAAATGTATTATGTTTCTACCTTATGTTCTAATTATATCCCTACAACCTACCTCTTGATTCAAATCATCAGCCAATCTTTCAATAGAGTCTCCAATCTCATTGATAGTGGGCTGATGTGCCGGTTGACCATCTGGAGCACCCCTTTGTGCTGGAACATCAGCCAGGAAGTCGAACAGATTGTCCAGGTTCACGGATTCCGCTCTTGCTCCAGAACAGGATATACCGCGGAGTTGATCCGCCATGCTTTCCAGTTCTGCTCGCTCTTGTTCCGCTTTTTCTGCCAGGCTGTAAGGTAAGATGTTTAAGTTATGAACCTTTATGTTCATTTTTTGCAGACTGCTCTAATATTATTAATAATTATGTTTATTTTACATTGAACTGCACATAACAAGCTGCTTGCATTTATATAGAGAATGTTTCTGGAGATATCAAATATTGGCATTTACCCTGGAAATTGCTCAATACCATAATTTAACTATAGTTGCTGAAAGTTTGAATAATTAAATAGTATTCTCGCTATACAATTGACACGAAGAGTAGTGTCAAAGTATAAAAATCTGATTAATATACTTTGTATTTAAGATATGAAGTCAGATCTTACCTTTAACTAACCGCTACAAAATTCTGAATCATAATATAATTAGCAACTAAAGGCCACTCGTTTCTACCTCATACCAAACTATCTTACCTGTTCCTCTCCTCCCGTAATTTGATTTCCTGGTTGACTCTCTTCATTTCTCGTAAAGCAGCAGCGACTTCCCTCGCGAAAGCGCCTCTCAAGTGCCTCTGTAGTGTTAGAGCAGCTCTTCGTAAACGTAAGAAGGCTGCTCGATCGTACTTCTTACCAAACTATATCTTACCTGTTCCTTTCCTCCCGTAATTTGATCTCCTGGTTGACCCTCTTCATTTCTCGTAAAGCAGCAGCGACTTCCCTCGCGAAAGCGCCTCTCAAGTGCCTCTGTAGTGTCAGAGCAGCTCTTCGTAACCGTAAGAAAGCAGCTCGTTCGAACCAACCGCGCCATGCAGCTTGAAGGACTACAGCTGCTTTACGCCATTGGAGGTATTGACGGCGGGCTATTGAGCCTTTGTACCACTGTGAAGTTATATTGGGTATTAATGAGTACAATAATGTTTGTTTTAACATAATTAGATATGAAGGTAAAAGCTAACTTTGGAATTGATGTATTTATGGTATCCAGTATTTATTTTTAATAGTATTGTCTGTACTGTCTTGTTTAATAGTATAGTTAATATAACTTGATTAATACATATATACTGAATTATCTATGTCTATTCTTTAATTAGTAATGAATTATTTGTATTATCTATTCTTTTTTTTTTTTAATCTTTTTGATGCGCCCTCGCTTTTTACCAATGTCTTACATGTCCTTTATTTTTATGGTTGCCTGGAAGAGATTGCTATTAAGCAATAAGGCCGCCTATTGTACACTTTAAAATTTTGTGTATTCACTTATTTAAATTTCTGTTATATGTACAATAAAGTGTCATAAATAAATAAATAAATAAATATTGTCCTTTGATTTCTAGTATTATTGTATAACACAAATACACTCATATTCCGTATCGAAAATTTTTGCAACTGCAACATGTCTTGAAAAAGTTTTAAAATTTATTTATAATTCAACATCTTTAAGAAAGCTTAATACAATTCAGATTTCACTTACCTTTTGTATGAGTAATGCCGAAGACTGTAATAAAGCTGATCTTCTAGCTTCTAGTGGGCCATGCACAGAACTCCTCATGAATATTTTTGTGTGTCCAATTTGCCAGTCGTCTTTTGGTGCATTTACGAGTTCCATTATAGCTCTGTAATAGCAGCAACAATTATTTATTAAAAAAATTGGTTGTCTGTAAAGTCGGTTTACTGACGATAGTTGAACGTGACAACGTCCGATTGTGCTTCTTTGTCGCTCGTTCCGCGCTCTCGCTCGCACTTCAAGCCTTACATGGAACGCCTCAGATGAGTCAGAGCGAGGTAACGCCGCATGAGTCATGTTTTTTCGTGCGTGCAGCCGGCTTTATCGAATTATAAGACGTTGTCACGTCAAAAGCATTACATTGTTTCCAGGGTAATATGTCCATGAAACGTATCACATTATTGTATTTATTAAAATATACATAGTAAAATAATAGGATCCCGCAACCTCTGCTGCAAGTAGCAGTATTACGCTCAGAATAAAGGTGCTACACATTTAAACCGCGCTCTTTAACTCTTATTGTAGTTGAATGTACATAATATTATATAAATTTTCCTTCAGGATCCTGAAAGAGTAGGGTCCAATACTTACGTGACATCCGGATCCCGTGGTCTAGGATGCGGTAATAAACATCTGTATCTCGCACAAAACAATGGTGCGGGTAGATGTACGGGGTAGCCATCACGGCGTATCCGTACAATTTCGTTCATGCCCAGGTACCGTAGTTGTTCAAGTACTAGTTGTTCGTTGTATTTGCCAGCCACTTTGTGTTCGTTCGGCTTTATGCAGCGGACATACCTGTTGAAGTGAAAACTTCTTTAGCGGCGTTGATCACTTTTTCTGTAATGGGTATAAAATCTTAAACTCGCGTCAGGACACGTGACCTGATCGAAAAAGCGTAAGACGGATACCATTCCAAAATATCAAACATGCTCAACGTTAATAATCAAGTTTTCACTTCTGCCGGCACTCCCGGAGTGCAACCCGTCTTTTTTTGATTAGGCTATAGGTTGTGTTATGGATAGATTGCAAGTCAGCGTTTGATAAGGTAAAACTAAAATGTATTAGCTGCAGCATAATAGTAGTAATTTACAAGATAACTAAACGTTTTAAGGAGTTATAATTAAGAACAAAGAACTATTGATCAAAAAAAATTCCATGATGACTTTTAAAAATTACTTAGAAGTTGAGATTACAATTTTGTACCAAAAATGTATTACACAAGTCAAATAAGTAAGGTGCTTACTAAAAAATTCATTCGTGCATCATAATTTTAAATCTAAAGTCATCTTAAGGACTCACCATACGTCAGTAACTTGTAGCATATCAACTAAAGATTGTAACTGTGCTCTAAAAGTGTCCACCACAGTGGGTCTGCCTTTGGAAGTGCCGCGTTGTGTTGTGCTCGTTGAACCGGGGCTTGAGAGTGATACATCCTGTATACATTGTTATTTTTTAAAATGGTTATTGGAGAAAGAAGACATGAAAGAAAAGAGGAGAAATAAGACTGAGAGGTATATATAGAATAGAATAACATATGCTTACAAATGTTTACATTACATATACTTGAACCATTTTTAATAGCAAATTTACGTGTTATTTGTTCTATAATCTATAGTATACCGTTATAAATATGTTTATTATTTGAAACGAGAAGATATTCACAGAATTGAATCCGAATAAAACACTATGTCAATAGGATTGTAAATTAATAATTCGTTGAAATTTTATTAAATTACCTGTCCAGGTGGCGCCAAATCCTGCACATAATCAGCGAGCTCCCTCACGAAGGGGTTAGCCGATCTGCTCAAATGGTCGATAAACGCATCTTGCTGTGTATCGCGGTTTTTATCGACAAATCCTTGCACGCTGTACGTCACTGTGCCCGCATAGTGTTGTACCCCGAATTCTTCTTCCCATTTCCGACGGGAACCTTTGACGAATGTTTGATGTTCGCCGAACTCGCTTTGAATATTTGTCAGGTAGGCGCTATCGGAACCCTGAAGTACAAAAGGTATAGGATTAAAATTTTCTATTATTATTAATTCATAAAAATTCCTATCTCAATTGTTTTCCGATTTTGAGCTTCTGTAATTTTGACGATTTATTACTGTTATTTTGCGTATAATCACATAAAGAGACTACAATTTAACAAAAATAAAATATTAATTCATTACATTTCACCTTAGAGATAATTAACCAATTAATTTCCTACTTTTAAATTAGAAATAAGAAAAAATCCTACCTTTGGCATATGACATTGTTCACTGAGCAGTTTCAACAAACTGCGCGGCGGCTTTTCTAGCAATTCAAGACACGCGGCGTTGTCTGTGAATTGTATTTGATTGTACTTTATCCCTTCTTGTCGATACTGCAACGAAAAGATAATTATTATTATATGACAATTATTGTAATTAAAATGTTACATTTCAATGGCTTTTCAATCGGTATATTTATTAAAACGATTAAAAAGTGCTTCTAAAACATGTGTAATTGAGTAGAGTTGAATATTTTGTTTGTATTAAATTTTTCAAGCTATATGACAATTAAAACAACATTCAATTTACCACAATTAATTTGCCTCCAATGATTTCTTATGTTAAAATAATTAAAAAAATGAACTCACAATCTCCTGCTCCAACGCGAACACATAATTATTAAAGAACATGTGCAGCTTCTCGTTCGCGTAATTAATACACAATTGTTCTAGAGAGTTCGACGCGAAGTTCTCGAAGCCGAATATATCGAGCACGCCGAGCGCCCGCTTCGCTTCGCGTCCCGGCGCGGAACAGCTGTTAACATGGCGGACTAGCCACGCGAATGTTCTGGAATATAGAGCTCGTGCCATGGCGTGACGGTTCTCGCGGGCCTGGAAAAAATATAATAGTTTATTAAAAAGTTGGTAAAAACCTATCGATATTTAGTTTTAGACCATTCAAATGCTCTATAAATAAGACATTTTTAAAGAAAATAATGGAAAATATGCGTGCTGCCTCGCTCCGGAAAGACGGAAGACGCGGGTTCGAATCCTGCCTCGTGATCAATTGTTTTCTATTCTTTAAAATTTTCTCAAGTTACATTTTTATTTAAGTTTGCAGCCTTGTATGCAAAATTAGTCTTTAAGTAGTTAAGACAAATAGCTTATACATATTATGTTTGTGCGTTAGTCTGTATTGAATATAGCTTCTGAGCTAAGTAACATAATTGAAATATGAGTATCAAAGATATTGTATATAGAAAATTTTTTATATGAAAATTTTATATAAGTATGGTAAATAGAAAATTTTATATATGGTAAATAGAAAATTTTATATATGTACAGAATACAAATATTTCATCATAGACCGGACTCTCAGTGGAGTTTCGTTTGCAAAAATCGCGGACCTAAATCTGACTTCTGATATATATTGTATAGATATATATAGTATCATAGGGTACTATTTTTCTAAAGATTTATTTGTAATATTTATATTATTTTATCTCGAAAATGACGTCACACTCACTTCATGCAATCTAAACGGTATGTCCGTAACATTGCCCCGCACGTTGATCTGTCTCTCTAACAACACGCGCTGTGCTGTGGGCGGCGCGAGGCCCAACAGATTGGCGACCGCGTCCACTGCTTCTGCGTCTTCTGGCGCTAGGGTCGTGCGTTCGCCGTCTATGTCCTGGAATGAAGATCTTTGTTAAACTTGCTGGTTTTTTTGTATTTATAGTTTAGGTATGGGTTTTAAAAATATTTATCAGTGTTTCAGTAGGAAGTAAGTTGTTATTATGACGGTAGTGTAATTAAAAATATTTCAGTTAGTCGCTGGCATTGTAGAAAAATTGAGCGCGCATTTTCTAAACCAAAAATTTTGCTTCTTGGTTCTTAACTTTATATAACTTGCGTTAGTTTTAATGTATTTCAGCTTTTATAAATGTTTTGAATCAAACCGTATCCAGCAAATCATAAAGTATAAAGAGGTTTCAATCATAATAATTGCATATATGAGTTTAACATGATTTATGTAAACGACGAATTCCAAATAACTTTGTAAAGATAACTTATACAAATATGTACCTGGATGTATACTCGTCTCACCTGGAACTGCACATTGCCGAGCCACAGCACAGCCGCGAGCACTTTAAACAGCCCCTCGCACATGTGCGGCGGGACTTGCAGCACAGTTAGCGCAAGTTGCAGAGCCTCCAAACGCCCCGGTTCGGACCTCACTGGGGCCTCTTCGCGCTCTTCCAGAAGGTACTTGAAGCGTATGTCGTCACGGAGACGGAGGGTCGCTTTGAGCTCAGCGTTGTGCTGGAATATTCGAGAATGTTAGATGGTTTGTGGTGAAAATGAAAATGAAATGAAATGCCTTTATTGCTATAGACATAAATACAAAAAGCAATATAGAAAATAAAATTTAAAAAGCAAAGGGCGGCCTTATCGCTAGGTAGCGATGGTGGAATGATGGATCGAAGTTTCTAGATGAAATTACGTAGAAAGATTGTTATATATAAGTTATGATAGAATGATATTAGATGCTTCTGGAATCAAGAATTATGTAACATATTGTGAAATTATTGCTAGAGGTCAAATTATATAGCGGGAAACAGTATGGACCATGGTAAACTTTTGCTTAGCAACAAAGTTGAATCATCAAGTTAAGAAGTTGATAGCACCTTCGGGGTAAACTTATGTATTAAAAATTACATATTTAAACTAAAAATTACATATAGAAATATGCTTTAAATTTACCCTTGCTCCTTCCACGAGCTGATAGAACACATGGTAGTTGGTTTCCCGGGGCGCCGGGCCAGTTATCCGCGCTCTCTCTAGTAAGAAGTCCCTAAGAACAGCGCCCTTAATGCCACCCCTGTGGTCCAACCGGACTTCTACGAACTTGCCGAAACGGGATGAGTTGTCATTTCGTACTGTTTTTGCGTTACCTAAAAGATGGAGAAAAATTGATGAATCACAATTATCTAATTTGATTTCTTTCTTGGGATCCACCTTGACAGCAAAGATATTAATATTTTTTATTTTATTTTAGTTGATTTACCCAGGCTATTACCCTATTTCGATTCCACCATCATTTCACTGAAGTAAAGAACTTCTTATATGTTTTTAAACATATTTCCTTTACTTACCAAAAGCTTCTAGAACAGTATTCGCCTCCAATATCTGCTGTTCAGCCCACGACGCCTGTCCCCCCGCTGCACATAAGTACTGAAGAATCAACTTTGTGGTCTCCGTCTTGCCTGCACCACTCTCTCCTGATATTACCACTGATTGATTCTTTTCACCATTCTGGAAATAGAATTGTATATTTTATGAGTTTTTTTGTTGAGATTACCATGTTTTACAGTTTAACGTTAATGTAGCGCTAATTAACAGGTACGTTTTCCTTATAATTACTGAACATTTTTAATTTTATGTAGTTATATTTACACAGTATTAACACGATTTTGAATTACCAGCACAAAATCACGAAAAATTAAGACGAATTTTTCTATACCATTTTAAAAATATTGTAATGAAATATGTACTTTTGTGCATTATAAAAATATTTTTTACTATATAATGCATAAATTAAATATGTATTATTCCATAATTTACCTGTAAAGAGCTGTATGCAGATTCAGCCAACGCAAACACATGTGGTGACAGACTTCCAAATGCTTTACCACGATAGTTTTGCATATCCTCCTGAAAATGCATAAATTACAATATAATAAACAAGAAAAAAAAAACAGTTTTGAAGTGATACTTCTTAAGCGCGTTGAGAGTAAAATTTCAAGGTCGCGTCATGGCATTACAGTCACGTTATGGAGTAGGGCGACGATTTTGGCATCTTTGAATCTTGTCAAAGAAGTTTCACTTCTGACACGTGTGCTTGGCGCCTTGGCACACACGCTCTTTTTTATTTACTTGAGTTGAGTATTTCATTCGTCATTTAGTCATTCTTCATGAATGCCCCATTTGTAATTTTTCCCTTTCAATGTCGAGTTAAATTTTTATTTGCGTTTAAAAATGGCAGTATACAACTGCGATTTATAAAAGTGTATTTTTGTAGTCCTGTTGACGCGTCCTCACAATGAATAATAGGAAATAAAAAACCGACAGCTTGACGCTCTCGTATAATGCAGCTTTGTCCATTTAGTAACAATGACGTTGAGCACAGCTTTTGGATATATTTAAGGGTGTTTTTGATTCAACTGGCCGGGACTTTTGGTATTTACTATTTACTCTGCGACTCGTGGAATGCTGCAGCTAATCATTAATTATTCTTTAGGCTCTAGTTGCAGATATGAGATTTTTATTCTATTATATATTTGTGATTTTAGAGGAATAAGTATTAACTAGATGGTTAGTTTTATCTCTAACATTATCAGAATTCATCGACCAATTTGTTGTTTAAAATATAAACATGTTTGACCAACAGGACAGGATATCCATTCATAATTAAAACACAACAAAACAATTATTTAAAATCTCAATGTAAATTTAAACCTGATTTAATCACTGGTTCCCGGTAGGTTTGGAATATTATTTATCTTTCTTCCGGTCAAATAAAGCTCCCGTTAAATCCAAATGAGTCATCGCATGATAACGTATTGTAGACTAAATATTTATACAATTAATCTTTAGACCTAATTATAGTTCAAATAATAATACTTACGAAATTGTAACATCCCAGCTCCTTGTATGGATTCACTGCCACTAGAATAGATCCTGTGTATGTCTGTTTATTGTGTTAAGAAAATGAATTGATGTAGTAAGTATAGTTGCAGAAAAATTAAATACAGGAATTATATAATCGACTAGCTGTGCTCCACTCCTGTTGGTCTCAGCGTGATAATATATATAGCCTTCCTCGATAATTGGGCTATCTAACAGCGATAGAATTTTTCAAATCGGACCAGTAGTTCCCGAGATTAGCGTGTTCAAACAAACAAACTCTTCAGCTTTATAATATTAGTAAGTATAGATAATAACATTTTTTTAATGATAAGAAATACAGAGAAGATTGTACTAACTTGTAACTGTTACAATAAATATGTATAAATCACAGTAAGATTTTTGTCAGTAGACATGCAATGACATAATTAAAATTCCACACGTAATTATGCTGAATTCCTAAAAGCTTACACCTAGGTATCATACAAAAGATAAGAGAGTGCAAAAATCTTGACTGTAATTTCAGGTATCGCTCTTGGCTAAGATTTCGTAGTTGCACCGTGAAGTTAATCGCAAATTATTCCATATATAGCCCAGTTTATTGGCACATCCAGTCTGATACATACTTATGCATTAAAACGGATGACTTTCATTAAGTTTAACCCCTGGGTATGTATTACGAATGTAGTACTGAAATACTGCGAATTAATTATAATGTAATTTTATCTGAACGCTTTTAACGTTTTGCTTCTGAATCAACTAACTTGTTAGGATAAATTTAGATTGACATTCTCGAAGTTGAAAAGGAAATAGAGCTTTTTTGGTTGCTAAAATAACTCATGTTTGTAACAAGAGAATAGAGGGACTTTAAATGTAGTTAATCATTATAATTAAATTGTGTTATTATATAGGTAGTGAATTAGTTTTTCTAATGTTCTAATGTAACTTGTAAACATGAGGTTCGAATATTACCAAAGTTGTACATGGAGACTTACTTACTAATAAGTTAGTATTTAATATTATCGTATAATCTATTGTAAAAAGGATACATATATGAGGTCGTGCTTGTACCGCCGCCGAAGGTTGTCGTTAATGGCGTCTTCTGTGATGAGCGGCATCATCGTCATGTCGGGCACGCCGGGCCCCTCGTCTTTGTCCTCCTCCATGGTGCTGGAATTTAAAGGATTCTATAAAGATGTGTTTTATTAGGTAAAAACAATAATATTCGCTAATTGAGAGTACAAAATAATGTCTTGTATATTACGATACTACTGGCAAAACGAATCCCGACAAACGACATATTTGTGATTGATCAGAATAAGTACTAAGAGCATTGTTACCTGTGATTGTTACAAATATACATATATAGACCGTATTAATTAGTTCTCATTTTGACATAAATGGATAAACTCAAGGGCGTACTTAAAAAAGATAAATGAATCGCTTAAAAAAGAAAGGAAAACAAAAAATAGCTTCGAACTTGGCTTCGAACCTTCCGTTATTTTAGAAACGTCTGTTAAAAATCGAGAAACGTAATGTAAACATTAATAAATTCGTTTTGTACAAAAAGCGATTAGCAATTGATACAAAATCGCCATCCATATAAAAGTTTGATAATCTTCTCGACATCTATTTAGGAGCTCAAGGAGACCCAAGATCAACCGAGCTGAAGTGTCAGGAGCAGATCTGTAAATACTTGACCCGAGACGGTATCGATTGGCGCAATGTACGATGAGCTATAATTTATTGGCTTTATTGGTTTTGTGGAGATGAATATTCCTAATCTATACTAATATTATAAAGAGGAAAGGTTTGTATGTATGTATGTATGTATGTATGTATGCTTTTCAAGCATTAACTACTGGACCGATTTTGATGAAATTTGGCACAGATAATCTTTAGACCCTGAGAAAGAACATAGGCTACCTTTTATTGCGAAATATGTACCACGGGCGAAGCCGGGGCGGACCGCTAGTATTTAATATAGGATTAGCTTAAGGTAAATTGAAATGGCAATTGTAATTAAAGCGGTGAAATGTGAAGTATGATTGCCGCATGATGATTGTATGATGGTTAGGAATCGTCAAGTATTCTGGACTTTGGAAGTGTGCGGAGATGGCACATTCTTATTATTTGTTATGTTATTAATTAACTATAGTTAAAATTACAATATAATTAATGTAAGGAATGTTGTAAAAAATTAACACATCGAAGCTTCATAAAATATCTACCTCTGTATATCTATAGGCACACCAAATAAATGTTATTAATAAAATAATAATAGTTTAATAAAACTAAAAAAACACGCTTTTTACAGAAAACCGAACTAAAAAATAGAAAATTTTATCAAATTAGTGTATTGTCATCGGTCCTCAATAAATCTACAAAGTTTGAACGAAATCTGGCCGTTTAAAGTGGGTCAAAATCGCGCCCAAAGAAGTCGGTTACAAACATACAAACATACAGGTGAAGCTAATATAAAGCGTGTAATAAACATTAACGACTCTATTATACATTGCAATTAATAAAAAACTAATTGAAGGGAGGACTAAAACCATAAATAGTTCAGCTTAAAGCTATTAAAATCTCAAGGATTGTAAATATTCATAGCAAATTGTAGATGACATGTGATATCGAAGTGTCGTAGAAAATAGACCTATAAGATACGGGGGCGTTTTACTATCATGATATTTTACCCGGGGACCACTTTATATGATCCTTATCTTAGATTGCTTGTACATGAACTATGTTTGTCATGTCGCATGTGTAGCTTTTTGTTTAGCATACACTTTTAGTTTCAGTACATTTTTTTTGTGCCATACAATAAATTCAAGATGATTTTAAATACAAAATGAGCAAACTGCATAAAACATTCTAAGGTTAACCTTTGAGACAACCCTTTATTTTATTTTACGTTGTCAGCATATTAAACGACACATAAATATGAATCTTAAAATTAGCACACTAGTAAAGTTCAGTAACCCTATCGATAAAATAAGTCAAACATATGGAGGCTAGTCCCTCCCGTTGGCGATGACAGTATAATAGTCCTTGGGGCAGGACGCTCCACTCTCACAAGTTATCGGACGGAAATGTCACTTGCGGATAAATACGTCATTTCGCCCTCGACTCCCCGTTTATCGATATTATATAAACATCACTAGATATTACGATTCTTATTGGAAGTGATATAAGAGCGCTCTGTTGCAATAATTTGCGCTTTAAATTTTAATATTTAAGTAGCTTATTTTGTAATTAAATATCGTTTAATTAAATAATTGTAATGTTTAACATTAATAAACAAGCTATTTCAGTGCCTAAAATCATTGTTCATTTGCAGTTATTTTGATTTTATGCCGTCTGAAAGGGTTGATGGGGTTTAACCCCGCCGTAAAAAGGGCAAACGGTTTTATTTAGATGATTATGTTTGTTCGTATGTTGGTCTATAGACATACCTAATAGGAGATATAAAGGTTTGGTGAAAAACTGAGGTCAATTCAACGTGCCGAGGGGCATCGGGCAAAAGGGAATTCCACTTCATTCGTATAAGGAAGCAGTGAAGCGGATCCAAATAAAAAACAACAAACATTTCTAAACTGAATTGAATTCAAAAAACAAATACATAGTCAAATGAAATGCTATTCCTATGTATGTATTTCACATAAAGAATGTTCCTTTAGGGATAGGTGACTTCACTTAAAGGAAGCAATAATACGTCGTAAAGAACTATTCAAAACTAACCGCACAATGCATCAATCGTCCTACTTAAAAACAACTAGACATAGAAAAAGTCACCATAAAGAGATACAATCCATATTTCCTACATCCGCATATTAAAAGCGATGTATTTTTTCCATGTCTAGTCGATAGAACCTGTACCAATAACGATGCTTGTCACGCAACAAGATTCCCTTTTAGGATAACACAAGTAATGTACTGTTAGTGAAGACAGTTTATTAAGAGGTTAGATGTAGGTAGCAAATTTAAACAGGTGAGACCACACATGTCGTAGGTTTAGTTTCATTACGGCGTTATGTTTAAGATTTTGTGCAATCTTTATGATTATTTTGTCATCTGTAAAAGTCGACAGTCATACACGATAGCGTGTTTTGCACAGTGTTTTGCGTGGAAGCTCCTCGGATAAAATCACGGTGTATACCATGTGCATTTATCTAAGTATCTTTCGTATCCTTATCTTCTTATATTCAGTGTACATAATTGCAAAAAAATCTTACAACTATTAGAAGCCTTTAAGATTGCAATTTAAATGTAATTTTCAAAACAAGGGTTAAGGCGCGCGTGCGTCGGTCAAAGAAGTTTTATTGCGACTGTAAAAAAGATTTATGATAACATTTTATGGTAAGTGTATGAGGTACTATTATATACGTCTAGAACTATTTTGTGATAATGATTATTTAAATGAGATCGCATTTCTACCACACCCACACTGCCGTTATAGCCCTTTTTAATAGGAAAGCTATTGGTATTTATAAGTTTATATTGCAAAATTGGAGAATGAAAAATACTTTACTTTCAGAGACAGTTTGGACTGTCTACAACTGTGCTTTAAGTGAGATGGTATATTATACATGCATCTAATCTTTTTAAATACTAAGCGCATGTGCCGTCACTTTCCTCGGCCGAGGCACGTCCACAATCCACATAGACCAGTCTCGCGCGGAAAATGCTTCGCGAGGCTGCTCGCTGTGTGAATCCGCCTAATGACAAACTCCAAAACAAACCTCGACATTTTATTAGTAGCTTTACAATCTTTGAACGATAAAAGTAACAGTTATCTACCAATATAAACGAATTTGAAATAACTACCTCATACTCATCAAGTCCTCAGGGAGGGAGCTGTAAAAGGGACGTCCCCTTCCCCTAATCTTATTAATTACGTCGTTTATATTTTTCATTTTCATCGTGACTGGGTAGATTCGTAATGAAGGTAAATAATTCGATTTTCGGAAACGTTTGAAAATTATTGAAAACACGTTTTAAAATTGTCATTTTACTTGTGAAATGTGTCAAGTTAAAAAAAAAGAATCAAATAGTTATGCCACAGTATTACAATATAGGAAATAATCATGGAAATAATATTGTAATACTGTGGTTATGCCATTATTTTAAAATCATTGTAATAGTTGCAATGTAATAAGTACTATCGAATTAAATAATATAACAATTATTACTCAAGTAACAATGCGTAACGAATTTAAAGATTCTGCGCTTTTGCGAGAGTTGTTTAAGAAATGGTTAATTAAAAATATTACGGTAATAATCGATTAATCATCACTACATAGTATAAAACAAAGTCGCTTTCCCTGTCCCTATGTCCCTATGTCCCTTTGTACGCTTAAATCTTTGAAACTACGCAACGGATTTTGATGCGGTTTTTTTTAATAGATAGAGTGATTCAAGAGGAAGGTTTATTTGTATAATAACATCCATTAAATAGTGGAGAAGTACTGTTATTTTTGAGGTTTCTAATGTGATGTCGTAAAAAATTACATTGTTTCCGCTTATATTGCAAACGCAGGCTGAACCCTACGAGTTTTATCAAAATAATGTACTAAGTATTATACATATTGAAAAGGTCTACAGAAAAGTCCGCGATGGTATATGTCTATCTCTTATGGATAACCCACAATAAAAATTTTTTGTCATTTACTTTTTACGACAAATAAAAGCTAATTTTCGAAGCGATTTTCACCAATACAGCATTAATCCTTAACCAATTAAATACCTTGAATACATTGTTCATTTAATATAGATCTATATGGCACTTTACACCGTATGATTTAAGTGAATATTTTCGAAGATATTACAGATTTAAAAATTGCGGGACGTAGCGTTTGCGGCGGTACCGGCCGGCCGGGCCGCTATGTTTTTATATACAACGTTCACAGCTTTTCTGTAGTGTATTTAGTATCAGCATTGCACCCGTGCGAAGCCGGGGCGGGTCGCTAGTCTATACTAATATTATAAAGAGGAAAAGTTTGTAAGTATGTATGTATGTATGTATGTATGTATGGTTTTCACGCAAAAACTACTGGACCGATTTCAAAAATTCTTTCACCATTAGAAAGCTGCATCTTTACTGAGCAACATAGGCTATATTGCATTTTCAAAAAAATTAGAGATCCTTACCAAAAATGCAATAATGTAACCCAAGGTGTAAAAAAATCCTCAATAAAATTTCTGTCATCGCGTGCGCTGCAGAATCTATTGAAGATAGAACAAAAAAATGTTCTACGGTATTATAGAATGGATCAATATCTACAAGAAAGTCCGCGATACCATATGTCCATCTTCAGTAGTTATGTTACTACAACAACTTTTTTACGTTTTCAAAGTAAATAGAAGTGCCGACAGTAATCAAACCATGTTATCCATACACATATATTAATCCTTATCCCATTAAATGATGTTTTACTATAGACTGTTTCAATACCAGCAAAATACTTTTTAAATGAAAAGAATTGGATATTCCATTCAAAAGATATAACGAATTTTTAAAAGTGTCAATCTACAGAAAATAGTAGGTATACTGTTCGAGCAGGCCGTAGTGCGGGGGTCACGGAGGAATTCTACCAATATGCGTCTTGACGGAACACAGTGGGGTTTTGGTCGGTAGGAATCCGTCATAACCCACGGCCCCTCCCCCGGAGGCCGTGGGTATCTATGAAAGATTTCCCCACTAAAACAAAAAAAAAGGCCGTAGTGCGGGACGGGGTAAAGGTGATTTTCATGTGATTAAAAATTAAACCTATAGTCCGACCTATAGTAGACTTTTCACTGTAACGATATCGCTATCTATGCGAGTGAAGCCGCAGGGCATTGCTAGTAAATAATAAAACAGTTCTTTTGCAACCGAATTTATAGAGAGTTCTGAATTGGATCACAACAATTATATAACGATCGTTATTGTTTCTGTATCAACAAATTGTTTGTTTTAATAATTACATTCTAATCTATTTTTTATAAAGTGAAACATGACGGAAATTCTCATGATCTACACAAAACAATGGCGACTCAGGTTTCTCGGAAACGCGTTATTCAATTCTGTCACTAATTTTATGCGTGCAGCTTTTACTGACTATGTAATAAACAAATTACATGACGATTGTTTGATTTTACAATTGATTACCTGCAATGGTAAGAAATTCTGTTTTAAGGGCGCGTATAAAGTCAAATCACCAATCAACTTTTAGTTGATACGTGTAGTATTCAAGACCAAATATAAAAAATAAAATATATGTAAAACTTGATGATATTTTCGATTATATTGTCAGATCAAAAACATAAAATATTGAAATTGACTCGATAGAAAAAATTCACGTAGTTACCTCTAAATTTCACACTTTTACGTTTTTTACTGGACATGGTAATACTTATTATGATTTTTTTTTCATAAACAATTATATTAAAACATTTGCAAGATATTTGTCAGAGCATTTTGTGTAATTACTTTTAGTTTTGGTTTAATCACGATAAAACACTTTTGGCGCTTACTATATTTTTAATTACGCAAGAAATCATCTTCCATCGCACGTTCCGGGAGCTAAAAACATAATTCTATTTCATCACATCAGACGCTATCGCTCCGTTGAGACGAGTAGACCACGCTAAAATTGCTGCGCCGTGTTTTATAATTACGCCGAATATTGATTTGTTGAAAATGGTAAACAACAAAATGAAAAGACTTAAGAAACGAGAACTAAAGAAGATTCAAATTGAAAAGATAACTAAATGTCGAAGGTAATAATGTATATAATGTATAATATAATAGTATTGTTATAATATTAATAAATAATAATTATAATATAAAAAGATAAGTCTTGATTTACCTATTTGAGAAAGTTTAGTTTCTGTAAAATAATTTCCGCGGGCTGAGTATTGACGCGATAGCAGCAGCAACTATAGATAGGTAAATAAAATTCATAGTGGTAGGTACCTAATTCTTACAGTCGCGGTGCAATCAATCAAGTCAAGAAAGATTTATATTATTATTATTACTATAGGCAGATCCTATGTTCGCTCCAGTAAATAATAATATAAATAATATGTAAACCGGTTGTGAATAGTACATATATATTATATTTACAATCTGTATTAGATAATCATACATAACATCTATACATAGGTATAACAAATTCGTACGAAAGTCAAAACTGTACTTACATTGAATAGGTATATATATACATATACATATGTATATGTATATATATAATATATTCATGATCTGTATTACATAGTAATATGTAGTACATATCTATACATAAATATAGTTTTTAGAATTTTTGTATGTCTGTCTGTATGTATGTCTGGGCTCTAATTTTGGTGCAGATATAGCTTGAGACCTGAGAAAGGTCATAGGATGAGTTTTATCCCGTAAATAAAAAAACTGTCTGTGTTTGTCTGTTTGTTTGTACACGCTAATCTCCGGAACTACTGGACGGATTTGAATGAAAGTTATTTTGTTGTGTAGGTACTATTATATTATCCGGGAAATATAAAATAATAATTTATTTTGAAAACTGAAACACCTGATGCAGAACCGCAACAGACCACCTAAACTATAGATTCATTTGAGAAAGTTTATCCAGGCGAGTTTGGATATTATTATTTGTGTAAATTCTGTAAATTCGTTTCCGCGAGTTGAGTATTCATGCGACGATATTTATAGATACCTACATTCATAGTGGGTACCTACAATTTACAAAGACACTTTTTATACTTAGTTATGTAGGTACCTAATTCCTACGGTCGCCTTGCAAATGCAATCAATCAAATTGACCCTGTTTGAAAGTAATTTACTAATTTCACAGAACAATTTTAAATTTGGAAAATGTGGACCCTCACTCTCAACCTGTGTCTACTGACTATTGCCACGCAGAAAAAAATACTCCAGAAAGGTACCTGCTAAAGTTACCAGCTCTCGATAAAATAATACGTAAATTTCGAAGAACTTTGTAATATTTTATAAAGGATAATTTTTATTTTTATTTTTAGAATAATTGCTGAGTCGAAAAATGTCGTACAATCTAATAGTCCATTGAATAAAAAGTTCTAGAGTGCGTGAGTTAGTAACGTAAGATGTTTCTTCGGAAACATGTCAAGAGTCCCTAGGTAATAAACATACTAAAACCCCGGGCCACTAGGAGGAGCCCCGGAGTGGGGGGAGGGGGAAAATGGGTCCATTTTTTCATTTTTCGCTTAAATCTAAAAAACGGTACATGTTAGAGAAAAACTTTCAAGGAAAAGTTGAAAGGCCATAAAATTATCTACAAGTTGTACCTGAATTATTTTTTCCTATATCCTACCGTTTCTGAGTTATACGCAGTAAAACATGATTTTGGCTCAAGCAATTTCCACATCAATCGATCAAAAAATATTTCTTTCTTCCAAAAAACTCAAAAGTGTAACTTGTGACCGGTACTGATAGATTGCTCTTAATTAGGTCTATAATTGGTAAAATAAACACATTCCTCCATGGAAGCCTTTAGGAGGAATCGATTGTCAAAATATTATATTAGGGCAGTTTGAGTTACTGAACTTGATCTTTTTATTTTTTTCTTCCAAAAAACTCATAAGTGCAACTTGTGACCGGTACAGATAGATTGCTCATAATTGGGTCTATCATTGATAAAAATACCAGATTCCACCATGGAGGCCTTTAGGAGGTATTGAATTTTATTAGGGTAGTTACGATACATGAACTTTTTAACTAACTACCCTAATAAAATTCAATTCCCGTAAACGCCTCCATGGTGGAATCTGGTATTTTTATCAATGATAGACCTAATTATGAGCAATCTATCTGTACCGGTCACAAGTTGCACTTTTGAGCTTTTTGGAAGAAAAAAAATAAAAAGTTCATGTATCGTAACTACCCTGATAAAATTCAATTCCCCGTAAACGCCTCCGTGGTGGAATCTGGTATTTTTAGCAATGATAGACCTAATTATGAGCAATCTATCTGTACCGGTCACAAGTTGCACTTTTGAGTTTTTTGGAAGAAAAAAATAAAAAGATCAAGTTCAGTAACTCAAACTGCCCTAATATAATATTTTGACAATCGATTCCTCCTAAAGGCTTCCATGGAGGAATGTGTTTATTTTACCAATTATAGACCTAATTAAGAGCAATCTATCAGTACTGGTCACAATTTGCACATTTGAGTTTTTTGGAAGAAAGAAATATTTTTTGATCGATTGATGTTGAAATTGTTTGAGCCAAAATCATGTTTTACTGCGTATAACTCAGAAACGGTAGGATATAGGAAAAAATGATTCAGGTACAACTTGTAGATAATTTTATGGCCTTTCAATTTTTCTTGAAAGTTTTTCTCTAACATGTACCGTTTTTGAGATTTAAGCGAAAAATGAAAAAATGGACCCATTTCCGCCCTCCCCCCGCCCCTCCGGGGCTCCTCCCAGTGGCCCGGGGTTTTAGTATGTTTATTACCTAGGGACTCTTGACATGTTTCCGAAGAAACATCTTACGTTACTAACTCACGCACTCTAGACCCCCCCTTGGAGGGACTCATTCAATGGACTATAACCAAATTAATCAAAATAAAGTTCTGGAGGAATGTGTGTCGTCGACTGCGTATGTTTATTTAAAAATAGTATCTATACTCGCTATTTCGACAGACTTTTTTTACGGATTCGTGCTCTATACTGTTTCCCTAATATTGTTTTTTTTTTTATATATTACATACAGACAGTTTTTTTATTGTTTTATAATATGTATAGATTATCATTAATAATTATAAACAAATAATAATAAAAAGACATATTACATAATTTGTGATGATTTCAACTTCACTGTTTTACACAATTATTTTAGACAACATACCTACTAACTACCGAAAATACGCGTTGAACGAGCGAAGAATATTGTGTATAATTTAGAGTGCGATGAACTTTACGTACGTTGGATGAGCCGGGTGTATGAGGGTATTGTGAGGGCGCGCGGCATGGCGCGTAATGGGCGAGGCTTAATCGTAGAATCTGGCTTTATACGCCCTCTTAAAGCAACTTCCCAAAATGACGGAAATGTCTTTATGGGTTAGTTTTTCGTGTCATTTAAAAACACATCTCTGCTGCTGCTCTTTATCCTCTTGCGTGGTTCTCCGCTCTTTACGATAAAAGTCTTTTCATTATTCAAAACGTTGTGTAATACCTAATTACTTTCGTTTCCATCTACTAAATGAGACATATAAACTATCTTCGAAATCCTTTTGGAAAAATAATCTATACAGCTGATAGCCCATTTATCGAGGAAGGCTATAGGCTATATTATATCATCACGCTAAGACCAACAGAAGCAGAGCAATGCGGGAAAAACTGCGCGGAACAGCTAGTATTAAATAAAGCCAGTAATAAGCTATTTAATGAACTACTCGTATTTGGCAGGCGACAGGCGCTCCCGTCGCCTACGTGTATCCTTGCCGACCCTTGAAGGTTATTGGGGAGCTTTCGACTTTCATTTTAGAAAATTAATATTTTATTTAACATTTATTCCAAAGCCTGTTGATAACTTTGTAGAGCTCTTAGAAATAGATTGAGTGCTTTTATAATTTCTTTCGTACTTTTTAAAAAGCTTGAATAATTTATAAATTATTTTATTAATTCTAGTCTATTAAGGTTAACATAATATCTACTTAAACGAAATCTTATTATATATAAATCTCGTGTCACAATGTTTGTCCTCAATGGACTCCTAAATATGATTTAAAAACCCGATTCAGGCTTTAAATAAGAAAAATATTATCATAACTCATGAAAAGTACGAAGTATATTACACACTGTTTATGACATATCATAAATAACATTACTCTTATAGTGTTATTCCTCATACTGACTCTAATAAGTAAAATAAATGAAACCGCCTCAACCATAAATTATATAAAGAGAGGGTTGGCTGTGGGCGGACACGCGGTGGAAGATTTTATGATAAAAATACTAGACTGTCTCGTTTCTTATGTTCTATGTTATAAAAAATAGCACGGATTTAAATAATATCTTACGTTTAAATTGAGGAAATTTCAAAGGATTTTAAATAGATACTATTTAAAGGTTAGCCTTGTATAACCAATAATTAAGAGAGTCGATTGTTATAAGACTAATATTACGCCTTATAATTTATTACATTCGATAGTTGAATATTTGTGGACGGGAATTTTATTTATCCTTGAACATGTAGTTTGCTAATTGTTAATTTTTATGGCTATTATTTATCCTTGAACATGTAGTTTGCTAATTGTTATGGCTAGTTTTAAAGTGAAACTTTTATTACATCGTCTCAAACTTTTTGGTCTGTGTAGCGCATGTCGCGTGACGGTCGGCTGCCGAGTAGGTATAAAGCAGTGTTTGGAACCGTTCGAACAGTTTCACTTTTACCGTGGTTTCATAAAACCACACAACATTTTTTAACATTGTATTTTGCCTTCCTAGCTGGCGCATAGATATTATTACTAAGTATATCCATAAAGTAGCATTTAAGCTAAAGAACTAGGGATGGTATATAGACATAGTAATAGTTATTGTCCATGTTGTATAATTATATCTCTCACGTCCAACGCAACCCACTAAACAAACAAACTATCATCAGACTTAATAACTCACTATGTACGATTGTTATTATACAATGAACCGCATATTGTTCTTTATTACCTATAACCGATTCTATATTAATAATTCTGCCAAAATAAAGCATGTCTCTTGAAGTCCCCCGAATAGCGAAAACTTGTAAATTATGACAAGTCACGAAGAACGCGTGGGCTTGTATATGATTTTGTTCAAGACGGGAGCAATTTGTAATTTAACTTCACTTGCCTTTGATTTGTATGAGTCGAATTAGGGAGATAGTAGAGCGATGTTTATTATCTTTTTGTACTCGTATATCATATATTATTAGGGTAAGAAGAATGTTAACTGGAACTATTCTTTCGTTTATATTTTCCTTGAATAGAATAAATTAATCGATCTCAATAATTTCTATGCATTTAAATTAAAGGTTCACAGCTTTGCAATTCCGATCATTACTTAGGAATATAGTTACATATAAAATTATAAACTACAGATGATTTAAAGTGAATTTAGAAGTCAAAATCAAATATACGTATCAAACTATTTCACGCAATTTTGCCAGGATTTTTATACAAAAATATTGTAAGAGTACGAGTGGAAATGACAGAGCTTCTACTTTATCCATATAATCCTACTTAACATATTAATATCTGTTTCATACCATTATGAACATTATCATGTTCATGTCAAGAAAATAATAAGACATTTTAGGGTAAGTACTTACACCTTAAGTGTGTTCGTGAAATTGGATACATTTAAACCCTAATTAAGAACACGAAGCCCTTACTTGCGTGTTTTGTAATTTTTGGTCAAACTAAGAAACCATAGAGGAAAATTTTGAGAAAAACGTCTAGACCGTCTCTGGACATAAAGTGCGATGGCACTAGACAAGATAGCATTAAATTATGTAGTCTTGGTAACTACATTTTAAAAAGAAAGTATGAAGATAGATGGAGATTTTATTTTATACTAGCGGTCCGCCCCGGCTTCGCCCGTGGTACATGTTTACGTTTTCTCTACATAAGAACCATCCTCGTACTTCAAGGAATATAATAAAAAAAGAATTATTGAAATCGGTGCAGCCGTTCTCGAGTTATGCGCTTACCAACACATTTTGCGATTCATTTTTATATATAAAGACTAGCGGTCCGCCCCGGCTTCGCCCGTGGTACATGTTTACGTTTTCTCTACATAAGAACCATCCTCGTACTTCAAGGAATATAATAAAAAAAGAATTATCGAAATCGGTTCAGCCGTTCTCGAGTTATGCGCTTACCAACACATTTTGCGATTCATTTTTATATATAAGAAGACTAGCGGTCCGCCCCGGCTTCGCCCGTGGTACATAATATTTACGTTTTCTCTACATAAGAACCATCCTCGTACTTCAAGGAATATAATAAAAAAAGAATTATCGAAATCGGATCAGCCGTTCTCGAGTTATGCGCTTACCAACACATTTTGCGATTCATTTTTATATATAAGAAGATTTGCGCTTCAGTTTAGATACAAAAAGCTAACGAAATACAAATGATCAGAGATAGACTTTAGGATCGATATAAATTTTGCGCTGATGAGTGAAAATATTTCGTTCTATCTTCCTTATTACTTTTAATGCGTAAATATTTTGTTGGATGGTTTAATATTTTAGAATTTTGCTTCGGAAAACACGCGTAATTTAATATTGGTGTGTAATGGAAGCATTATATTTGTTTTAATAGAGCCTATTAAATTTTTCCGGGAAAAATAATTTATTTTCGTTTATTTAACTGCCTTGTTGCAATGAAACTCGAGTAATAATTAAACACAGTATTGTTTGTTCCGAGTTCTTAATTAAAGCGTAAAGGAAAATTCTGCTAAATATAATTTGCTCCTATTTGATTTGTCCTTACTCTCATTCCCGTTTCATGTATCGCTAATTATCGACAGTTTATTAATTTGCTAGGCTTCTTTTTCTACCCACACTATTTTTCCTTAAATACCAGTTATATTTATATATTTTAGATGTTTTCTCTGTAATAAAATACAAAATGTACGAGCATAGCTTTAATTTCAAAACAGTTAATTTGACGCCAACCCAGTAACAATGTATAAACTGTAAACCCTTTGTAATACTATAACACGGCAATATACTTTCTAACACTCAAGGCATAAGGGCTGAAATGCTAACTAGCTTCAAGAGATCTTGAACTGTATATTGAAGGGTAAAATTTGAACAAGAAATGTTCACACGACCGTCAGCATGCGTAACAGAGCGTCAAAACTCAAAGACTTACAGCGACGAGTGATTTGAAGTACTTAGCGTCATGGATGAAATAATTTCACATACATTGTTCTTTGAGTGAGTTACGATTTGATAGATACGAACACAATACGCAGTGTATCACTTGCAACTTCATTTTCACACAGATAACGAACAAAACAGAAAGTGAAGATTGAAAAATGCTCGAAAGATATGCACGTCATGTGAAATGATATGCGGAAACAATTCAAATTAATACCTACGCTTAATTTTTTTTTGCTTATTTAAAAATTTTTTTGATAAAGGATGAAAGATAGGTACTTGTAAAATTAATATAAAACGGCAGCAAAAAACACTCATCTTCTCAGTAACTTGAAATTATTTGAAGTGGGTATACTTACAAAAGTAATCATAACAAACATAAATTATCCCATTCGTCCCGGCCAAGAAAAAGACACAAACTCAATAATTAGAAGCAATTCCATTAAACTCGAAGACAAAGTGGTTTAAGTCTGCGGGAGTTTCACTGCTAGTTTATTCTCTTTTAGCCAAGTTGATTGGAGAGCATTTCCAAAGAGTTTTCTTCACAAACCTCGGTATCTTCATATTTTGTACCCGACTTTACGATATTTACCCTAGAGCATATTTACGTTTAATTGTTGCACTGCTACAATAACGTCAGAATTATTCAGAGCAAAATAAAAAGATTTAGCGTTATCCAAAGTGCACTTGAATGCAATCTGATCCTTTAGCTTTGATGTGGCTATGAATATTTATTTTATTAGCTCACAAAGAGAACCATTTGCGAGCTTTAAGTCGAGTTGCTAAACAGTTGCATAGGAGAGCGTCCCCATGGAAACCTTTGTCGCCTAATGAATAAAACAGTTTTTAAAACATACATAAGCAAGTCCGCGCGTGATCTCGCAAGATGAGGGCGGTGACATTCCTATACCTAATGTGGAACAATGTGAAATTCACGTCGAGTTATTTCGGGCTGTCTCCATTCCAGGCCTCTTTGAAACACGACGCCGGCCGCACACGAATTTTTATTTCTTGTGCACTTCGGACGTGAATCGGTTTTTAATTTGATTAAATCCCGTCCAACTGGGTAATTTATAAGCAAATTAGGGAAGTATCACGTCGTGTTTAAAGTATGTAGTATGTTAACTGAAGTGATATTGAATAAATAATATCGAAATAGCTTTATAGAAATAGCGAATACACAAAGAAAAGTTGTCGATAGGAAACTGCATTTATCACGGCGCGGCTGAGGTAAAACAAAATTAGCCATGCACCAATGAAGGCAGTTCTTACTAAGAACTATTGTCAATACCAGCATCAGTAATTGTTATCATGAATTAGTTAATGCATTGATTTAACGAAGTCACTAAATAAAAGTGCTTAGAATCACACCGTATCCAAAAGACGTTGTTACTGGATACGGTGTGATTCTATATTTGTTATTTTTCTGTCATGAGCAGGACTATCGATTGTCCTACAATAATGGCTTTTACACAGGATAGGAAAAATACGTGAAACATTCCACAATTGTTAAGACTTGTTTACCTCCCAGGTTCATTAGCCTATCGATAAGTTAATCGTCAAGTAAACTGTCGGCAATTTTGACCACAAACACGTAACGAGAGGATTACCGTTGTTCGAGTGTACTTAATTGACTTTCCGACACGGCTGATGGCGTTAATCTGTTTTTGTTTACTCGTTTTGTAATTTCATTAACGCTTGAAGCGTTTTGGGTGAGATTTCGGGGAAATTCTGATAGACAACCACAATCTCGTTTGCGGAATCCAATCGGAGGGTGCAGGTGGATCTTGTCATGTGGTTAGAGATATCGGGGAGAAGATTGGCAATTTAGGAAATACATAAGTATGTCAAGAAGGAAAATAAGTTTATACGTATTCAATTACTAGATGTCATATTATTTCTCTTAAAGGATATTTCGTCTGCAAAGAAGTCTTTTCCTCGTGCTTTAGTCCTAATGATACTAGAAATTGAATAATAGGCTTAAATGAGTAGTATAATTAATAATTGAGTTATAAACAAGGAACTATGTAACAATTTGTGGTATTTATTATTTTTAGTTCATGTGTGAAGTGCAGAAAAAGTCGAGTCTCATATTAGAACATTTTTTCCAAACATACAAGTATTCGCTTTATTTATTCTGGCGGTTCCTTTGTACGAGTGAAAACGTCAAGATGAATCTTTTTTTAGACGGAGAATTCACTTGACTGGAAACTTTGTTTATTTAGACCGACATAAATAACCAAAGTTAACTCAATTTAGTTATGTTTGAAGTTATTTTTATACATAGAGAAATAAATGTGACTTTTGACTATATGTAGTAATAATTTACATTCTTTTCTCAAACCTTTTTATTTTATGAAAGAAATCATGTAATGTATCTGTGGTATAAATACTTGGTACTTATTTGTTTTCTCAAATAAAAAAAATGATACCTACAAGATCTATTAGAGCTGCTGATATAGGATCTAGACTATGGTATAAAAAATATTGAACAAGATTTTCCACCACAGGGGAACGAACTCAAACAAAAACAAACAAATGAGGGTCATTATCCACACAACTTTTAATTTAACATCTGATCAGTAAAATAAGATCACAAAGGTACATACCCTTTGTGATCTTATTTTACTGATTTTGTATTGTGTATACTTTTGCTAAAAACTGAAAATTATAGTAAACTAAAAGGCCCAAATAACCTACTTCTCTATATATGCATGTTAGTGGAGCAAATATGGGGCAAATTGCATATTGCAGTCCGCTGCACTCGACGTCAAATGGGCATTACTTCCACGGCGCTTACTTCTAATACGTCATAGCTTGATATTTAGGTGATGAGATCGATACTCTAAATGGATAATTAGGTGAAGGTTTGGGCATTTCTGAAGGAAGTTTGATGGATTTTATGAATTACATTGATGAGGTTGTGAAATGATATGAAGATTATAGTTTGAAGAGAAAAAGATTATTGATTATAGTTTTCTTCAGTATTTTTATAATAATAGTATACTTATGCGATTCTAATAATTACAAAGACTAGTTTAATTTGAAGTTTCTTAATAACTAACAAATCTTTAATTTTTCATTCGATTTTATTCCTACTGCTAATGAAATAAGATAAATTTCAATCAGTATTAACTCATGTGGCGGCCAGCTGAGCGAGCGCATAACGGGACTACGCGCCCTTCACCCCGCGCCCCGCTCCGGCCGCACACGAGAGTTGTCCGCTACGCTTCGCGGCTCGCGAGCCTTCACTCCGCGGCGACCAGCTTTAGACGACGGATGTGCGCTCAGTTTTGCTATCCTATTGAATTTATTGTAACGTGCGAATAAACGCATCTTCGTGGATGTTTTGAGATTTTTATTTAAACGCTCCTCAAGCATCCCACATTGGTGACCCCGACTTCAAAAAACGTTTTATAATGGAAAAAGAAGACCGATCGGATTTGGAATTGAATAAAGTCGGCGTGCGGCTGCCGCCATTTTGGGCGGATGACCCTGCTTTGTGGTTCGCGCAGGTTGAAGGACAATTCTTTTTAGCTGGAATAACGTCTGATACGACGAAGTTTTACCACATTTCGTCGCAATTAGAACAAAGGTTTGCCCAGGAAGTCAAGGATATAATAAAAAATCCTCCAGCTGAGAATAAATATAATAAACTTAAAACAAAATTAATAAAACGGCTTACGGCGTCACAGGAAAGACGAATACAACAACTTTTGGCTCAAGAGGAATTAGGGGACAGAAAACCGTCACAGTTTCTTCGTCATCTACAGAATTTGGCGGGGCCAGCTGTTCCAGACGAGTTTCTCAGGACTTTATGGACAGGTCGGTTACCATTAAATATTCAAACAATAATAGCTTCACAAAAAAGTCTCAGTTTAGAAGCCATTGCCGATTTAGCAGATTCTGTTCATGATATTGTACACCCTACCCAACAAGTTTGCACTTTAAATAACAATTTGAATAATAATGAAATTTCAGAATTAAGTAAGCAATTAGAAAATTTAACAAAAGAAGTAGCTTCACTAAAAGGTAATTTCCACAGATCAAGGTCACGTACCCCATCTCGAATAAGAACTAACCGTAACAGGTCAAGATCTAAATCTAGAAATTTCGATTTTTGTTGGTATCATCATAGATTTGGCAAGCGAGCGCATAAATGCATTAAACCATGCAAATTTAATTTGTCGTCGGAAAACAACATGTGCAGCCGGAACTAGCGGCAACCGACTGCAATGTTTCGCCAGGCCGCCTTTTTGTTATTGATAAAATAAGTAAAATAAAATTTCTTGTCGATACAGGTTCTGATTTGTGTGTTTATCCACGCAGAGCGCTCAGGCAATATCGTGAGAAGACTGACTATCAGCTGTTCGCGGCCAACGGCACTGTGATACCTACATATGGCTGGGTGCAGATAAATATTAATTTAGGTTTGCGGCGTGATTTTAAATGGCGATTTGTAGTTGCAGATATTAATAAGCCGATAATTGGAGTTGATTTTCTTTCTTTTTATAATCTGTTGGTAGATTGCCGCCAGCAGCGACTTATTGATGGGTTGACGTCACTCCAGGTCACAGCGTCAATTGAGATTCCTACTGACAGCGACTATGGTTCAATTAAGGTAATTTCTGGAGATTCTATTTACCATCAGCTTTTACGCAAATATCCAGACATAACCCGCCCGGCTGGTACACATAAGGAGGTGAAACATAATACCGTTCATTATATTCGAACTACTCCAGGTCCACCCGTTTCCTCACGACCACGCAGGCTGCCACCGGATCGCCTTCAGATAGCACAAAAAGAATTTGAGGACATGCTGCAATCAGGCGTGGCACGCAGGTCAGACAGTTCTTGGTCATCTCCATTACATTTAGCTCCTAAGAAAGACAACGGCTGGAGACCCTGCGGCGACTACAGAGCTTTAAATGCAAGAACTTTGCCAGACTGCTACCCCATCAGACATATTCAGGACTTTACACATTTAATTGCTGGAAGCACTATATTTTCTAAAATCGACATGGTAAGAGCATTTAACCAAATACCAGTTTTCAAGAGCGATATACCAAAGACCGCCATTACTACACCATTCGGATTATTCGAGTTTTGTTATATGACGTTTGGCCTTCGCAACGCAGCTCAGACCTTTCAACGTTTTGTTGATGAAATGCTCAAAGGACTATCCTTTTGTTATGGGTATGTCGATGATATTTTGGTCTTTTCCGCAGATTACGATGAGCACCTGGAACACCTGGATCAATTATTTAAGAGACTTTCAGACTACGGCATGCTTATTAATTCAAGTAAATGTGAGTTTGGTTTACCTAGTATAACCTTCTTAGGTCACAAAGTTACATCAGCTGGAATTAGTCCTGTTGAAGAAAAGGTTCAAGCTGTCGTAGATTATCCAGTTCCGAAGAGTGTAAGAGAACTCCGCCGATTTCTAGGAATGTATAATTTTTATAGGCGTTTCATTCCAGATGCATCTTCTATTCAAGGTCCTCTCAGCCTGGCACTCTCAGGATCTAAAAAGAAAAATAACCAACCTATCGAGATGTCTGATGTCATGCTGGACTCCTTCAATGCCTGTAAGTCGTCTCTTGCGAGAGCAACCTTATTAGCTCATCCTAGGTCCGACTGTGATTTTGCAATTCACACAGATGCCTCTGACATCGCAGTCGGTGCTGTGCTCCAACAACGGGTAAATGATGACTGGCAACCGCTAGCGTTTTTCTCACGCAAACTTAAGCCGTCTCAGGTAAAATATAGTCCGTATGATCGAGAACTGTTAGCCATTTATGAAGCTATACGATATTTTCGACATATGCTGGAGGCCAGAAACTTTACTGTGTACACAGATCAGAAGCCGCTGACTTTCATGTTCAAAACTAATCGAGATAAATGTTCACCTCGACAATTTAGATATTTAGATTTTATTTCTCAATTTACTACAGATATCAGGTACGTGACCGGGTCTGAGAATATGGTAGCCGACGCTATGTCCAGAATAGAGGAAATCGCAGACTCTATAAATTTTGAGGAGCTTGCACGCGCTCAAAGTACAGATATTGAGCTGCAAGAACTTTTAAATAACAATTCATCTCTTAAACTAGTAAAAGTAAAATTACCAAATTCATCTCATTTCATCTACTGTGACGTGTCTATGCAAAATCCAAGACCGTTTGTTACTAAGGCCTTTCGCGAACAAGTTTTTAATAATTTACATGGTTTAAGCCATCCTGGTGCTAAGGCGAGCATTAAGTTGATTACGCAACGATTTGTTTGGCCTGGAATTAAAAAAGATTGTCGACGCTTGGCGCGAGCTTGCACAGATTGCCAGCGCAACAAAGTCATTCGTCATACAATTTCACCTTTCTCTCAATTTTCTACACCTTCTCAACGTTTTTCGCATGTCCACATGGACATTGTAGGACCATTACCTTATTCTTCTGGTTACAGATATTGTCTCACGATCATCGATAGATTCACGCGTTGGCCTGAGGCAGTTCCTTTACCAGACATACAAGCCGAGACGTGTGCCCGTGCTTTTCTCTCTGGTTGGGTGGCGAGATACGGATGTCCAGAGAAGATCACTACTGACAGAGGAAGACAGTTTGAATCTGATTTGTTTCGTAGCATTTCTTCACTGTTGGGTGCAGTTCATCGCCCTACGACGGCGTATCACCCGGCATGCAACGGCATGGTGGAGCGCTTTCATCGGCAGCTTAAGGCAGCTATCATGTGCCATAAAAATGATCAATGGTCTGAGGTACTTCCACTTGTTTTACTTGGCATTCGCAGCGCTTGGAAGGAAGACATTGAGTCATCTGCAGCTGAGCTAGTGTACGGGGAGCCACTGCGCCTTCCCGGTGAGTTTCTCGCTCCTAAAGCTCATAGTACTGATCTAACAGATTTTGCATCCCGCCTACGCAATCATTTTCATAATCTCGCACCAAAACCAGCGCACTGGCATACCAGCAAAACCTTTTTCATACCTAAGAGCTTACAAATTGCTGACTATGTTTTCCTTCGCAAAGGCCCCATTAAAAAATCATTAGAATCACCTTATTCTGGCCCGCACAAAGTGATTGAAAGAGGAGAAAAAACATTTAAAATTGACGTGGGAGGCAAGCTTTCGAATGTAACCATAGATAGGCTTAAACCTGCTTATTTGCTTACTAAATTACAGGAAGAACCACAACACGATGAGAACAGCAAATCACAACCGTTCAAGACTAGAAGTGGACGAGTGGTTCGCTTCCCCAACTACTATCGACCTTAGCTGTGGCATCGGTCTCGGCGGGGGAGTAGTGTGGCGGCCAGCTGAGCGAGCGCATAACGGGACTACGCGCCCTTCACCCCGCGCCCCGCTCCGGCCGCACACGAGAGTTGTCCGCTACGCTTCGCGGCTCGCGAGCCTTCACTCCGCGGCGACCAGCTTTAGACGACGGATGTGCGCTCAGTTTTGCTATCCTATTGAATTTATTGTAACGTGCGAATAAACGCATCTTCGTGGATGTTTTGAGATTTTTATTTAAACGCTCCTCAAGCATCCCACACTCATAACGTTTTTTTTTAACAGAAATACGTCAGAATTTATCTACCAAAAGTTCGCACTGACAACGAAAAAGTTAAATTATGTTACATTTAATAATTCCAAACTTGCACGATCAATTTAAACTACATTGACACAATTTTTATTGACAAAACCGCATCTATTTTCGGTTTTAAAGTCCATCAACCAGAAAAGCAATTTATAGCACATGTTGCGATCGCCCAGGGCGCAATCAAGCTAACGTGCGATATTGCGTGCCTCCACCGTTTTAATTTACAAGCTGCTAGTATGACAGCAAGTACTATGTATGGTTCCGTACGTTGCTTCCGGAGGTAAATCGGAATAGCGTTTTAGAATGCTTCGATAATAGGATCCTTTTTGGTATGAGTATGTGATGTGATGAGCCATTTTTCTTATATTTTCTTAGTTATGATCGTATGAGCCTTTGATACTTGTTTGAGGTAACAAAATAAGTTATAATTCAGTTTTTAATTATTAATAGACGCAATGCCATAACTGCATATAGCAATAAATATCAAAATGTGATTAAAAACGATAATAAGGAAGGAGTAATGAAATCTCTAACGTCTTTCATAATAATACACCATATCCTGTAAAATGAGTTATATTAATCCCGTGTCAACAAAAATATTATGGTCAATAAATAGTTTCGGATGCGCGCGCGCCGGTAGCGCTCGTAAATCTCGGGTTATCTAATTATTGACGTTGAAACCGGCGCGTGCGCAGGAAATAGATCGGATAGAGGGCAGTCTAAATAATAATCTACGTATTAAATAGATGTAACTTTTTGCTCTTTCTTCTCCATTAAGACGGATAATATCTGAGAGATTGAATTAAAAACGTATGAATAATTATATGTATCATTAAGTATGTAAATTATGATGTTTTCTAATTGGATCACCTTATTTGGTCAGGTAAGAATGCTTTGATTTCCTTATGATATCCATATTTCCTACAATATGCATTTATCAGGAGCTAAAATCAATTTCTATGGTTTACGGTAGATAATATATTATAATTTATAGTTACAAATAATTTTTTATAAAAAATACTGTGTAAGTATCAAAATAAATGACAAACATTAATGTACGTCATCATATTACTAAATGAGAGATATCCTTTTGTTCATTGTAATCTATCTTGCTGACAATTTATCCTAATTCGGCTTGTTAGGAAATTCCTTTATTTAGCGTAGGTCTAGCCCGGTCATGACCTAAAATAATCATAATAACGCTAGCATTAAATGAACGCTCGCAATGTGGGTCTTAATGAAGTTTTTATAGGTTAAGAACATAATAACTGTAACCTTAGACTGTTACATATAAAGCATTTTGAAGATGAAAAATGTTTTATATTAATAAGGAAATCTGCTTTCGAATCTTTCAACGTTACTATATTAACCAAATATATTAAAAAAGACGTGTGGCACTCGGGGACTGCCGCGCCGCGGTAAAGCTATTGCATAGCATGCCTTCAACTTTCAAGCCACACCTTCGCCGTGCCAGTCGGAGTGAGGTTTTTTCGTTACGGAATTTCTCGATTCGGTCCCCGCGCTCAAGGCTCGCGATAGAAGCTATGCAATAGCTTAAAAAACTTTAAATCATCATATTCTTAAACGATTGGGAAAACGTTTTTGTATTCATTAGGTTGTAATTCACCGTTCCCTTCAACGCGCGGTCCGACACGCACCTGACCGTTCCCGTTTAATTAACTGCTTCCTCTGAACTGTATCTGCATCACTAATCACTACCCTCTGTACGAGAAAGCTAGTCTCATTATTACGAATGCTTAGCTTCTGTTTTATCCATACCACACGAACGCCCCTTTTCTGTCATTGTTTCTATCAAATCGTTCGAAGCAAAATGCATTCTACAGTATTATTTTTTTACTATGCCTATTCTTCACAAATCGTTAAAGTTATGGATGTTAAAAGAAAAAATAAATAAAATAGAAGTCCCCATACAAACTGTCACAGCTGATGATCCTTCGATTCATGCCTGTCAAGTTTTCTACTCAACTTAATTTACTATCATAAAAACGTATCCGTTCCGGATCAATACATCCTTTACAAAAAGAACTTGAGCCAATGAACGTAATGAACGAATGAAAACAATTGACGGATTAACCCCGCAAATTGAATGAAGTGTGACCCTTGACATGTGTGCGTTGAGTGGTAGACGTGGTTGTAGTTTAGCACTTCTTTACTCCTTACTGTTATGGTGCATTTACACGTGCGAATAGCGAGGCGAATAACGAACACGCAACGTAAAGCTATTCGCCATGCGATTCGCGCCTTGGAAATAGCCATAGAGAAGAATAATGTGTAACAGTTGCATATTAATGCTTAAAAGGATGTCTCAATGACTGATATAATTGTAAACATATTTGTTACTGAATAAATATTTTTGATTTTTTATTTTTTTGCATCAAAAGTCGTCTACAAATGGTTCGTCGTGTGACGAGGCGAATGTGTAAATACATCTTATCTTTAGATTCTAACTCATACATCTCCAGGTGAAGTTCAATGACAAAGTTGCAGTATGTTAAGCCATTCGAAACCAGGCAATTCCAGATAAATACGATTGTGACTGGGCAACTTGCAATCGTTCGTACTCTTTTGATCCCGTGAGACTTTTGTTTATTTTGAATTTCTACAAATGTAATTCTTCAGTAATGTTCGACAGACATTCTGTTTAGAAATCGTTCGACATACCTTTTCTTTAGAAAAATCTAGTTTAATACAGACGTTAGTTGGTCGTTTGTACTTTAGTAAAAATAATGAAATAAGTGACAGAACATAAATTATAAAGTGGTTATTGTATTCATAGATACATTAAGATATACGAAGCTTTACTTCTAAAAATATGAATGACTATAAGTAATTACGAATAAAATAAATCTGCATTAGTCGGATATGAGTCGGATGCACTTCGCATCTGTTTCATTGATCGATGTTTCTTTTAAGAGCTAAGTCTATATCTGATATAATATTGTATGTAAATGTGTTATTAATTATTATGCTAGTAATGTAAGAACAAAGTAATTTAAATGTGGATTAAATTAAATCCAAATGCTATGTTTACTTTATTTAATTAATAACGCAAAAATAAGTAGTAAACAGTGATTGTAGAGATTCATAATATGCGGCATCGCTCTTAATTAACAAAGTATATATTTTTAATACATAGATGTTACATGTAGGTACTACATAGATATACATAGCTAGCACACATATTCCGTTGTTATGAAGAGTAAATAGTAAAACTATAAAACCAAAGGTCACATCACACATATTCATTTAATCCAACAAATCAATTAAGAACCATTGTACGTACGATAGAGGTTAACTCTGGTTAACTGCATCTCACATAATATGGATATGAAAGGCACACTACACCCTTTACTAAACTCTATAAACCGTGTAATACTAAACTGCGATATCAAGAACGAATAAGATAGTGGATTAATTCTCAAGTTCACGTCTGAACAGACGCTGTAAATAAATGTATTACTACGAACCATGTTTCAGTAGTGAAACCAGTATAGATAGATTTCTTATATTTGTATTGCAACGCTTACGTAACACAGATCAAAATCTTGTAAATATAAGCAGACTCGTCTTTACTTGCCCATTCAAAAATGTACTTTATACGAGCATTTTAGGAAGGAATAAATTCTTTTAATCTCAGAGATCCTTGCGCAAATTAGCTAAGAGAATTTTGCAGATGTCTATAACAGATAAGAATTTCATTATTTATTTTTAGTTAATTATGAAAACTTATACGTTCTAAAATCTAAAATAGTTGTACAGAATACAGATAGATGTTTGCAGAGCGAAAGTTACCCTTAATGTTATGTACTGATTTAAACGGCTTCTTACAGTCTCATAGGACATATAAAACTATGGAAGAGACATATATCCTGTCCTAGACCAGTACACAAAGCCTAGATTAAATGGCCGTAGACATTGCGCTTTGAAATTCATTGTGGTTTTAAATGAAAACATGTTCTTGTCTTGCGTCTGTCTTGGAAATATATTTTAATGTCCAGAGATTTGCAGGCTGTGTTTTAAATGAAAAATGTTTTCCTACTTAACGTTACATTTTGGTTTAAGATGTTGGGTATGTTTATTAGTAAGATTTTTTAAATATGACGTTTTATATTAATCCATCTGCGAACAATTAATTACTTAGATAACAAAATAATCGACTTATACAAAGAATTAAAATAAAACAATATAAAGTGTAAAATGCCCATGTCCTATAATAGACTCATTCGAATTCACGACCACAAGCGTATAATTAAAAAGAATGTTACCAATAATTACTACCATATACGACAAGATATACAATTAAAGAACACGTAACATCTTTGTGAACGTTTAAAAACATCTAATTGAAAGATATCTACTCCAGATATAAGCCATTAAGGAAGATTATCAACAATTATAGATACAATTACATACAGCCGCTGGCATTTATGATCCTTATCTGATAAAACTGACAGTTTTATTGGTAATAAATCCACACTCTTCATAATACCCATGTGGGAAAAGGAAAGATATTAATCCCTTCGATATGGATAACTTAATTATTCAATATTAAAGGTAAGAGAAAAGATGCAAATCGTAGTAAATTAAATGGTAAAACGGTTCGTTTGAAGTATTTTAATAAATAAGTGATAATTTTACATAATAGGTACCTATTCGTGTGAAAAATACATCAGCATAAGTAAGAAAGAACTAAATAACGATGTAAAAGTACCTATGACTTCAGTATTAAGACAATCCAAAAGGCTGGTCTTAAATGCATGTATTAGGCAACCTTTTGACCGCTTATGATTCCCTGGTACTTAACTCATTGAAAATCTTAGACATCCATTCAAAACGCTTGCTTGAAAACTAATAATTTCATATGAATAACCTACACATATTTAAATATGAAGGTGCTTTTCAAAGTTGAGATCTGTCTCAGCAGGTATGAATGAGAGTTAAGATTGAAAAAGTTTTAATTGCGTGGTGATTACAGAAATGTTTGGTAAATCTTTGAACGTCTTCAGTTAATGCTAGATGTGAAATACTTGAACAAATAATATGATAAATATTGCTTGTTCATAAATAAAGTTTAAATACGCAAAACACTAGAATTTGAAAGGATACAGTCTATTTAATTAAGTCTATTTAAAAATTTAGTTGGAAGATTTGTATGAAGAACCAAGGTAGTAGAGAAATTGTTCTTCTATTACAATTTACAAAATTAACTTGTATTTTAATGGTAAGGTGCGAAGAAATATTCCCCTCAAGTATATGGGTGGGCCCTTCTTTTATAGGGAACGTTTATCATTGACGTTAATGTAGAGTGATATTTCTTTCATCCATACATGGATTCTCACTTAATGTATAATGAATGATATACAAAGAAGAATGGTGCAAATAAAGGCTAAGTAAAAACATAATTCATACCTTGTGCACATTATTTCTTTCCATTTAAATATTTGCACACCCAAACAATGGGTAGAATGTATTAGCGGTATAATATTGTGATAACAACACCTTATATTCTTGCAAATAAATATAATTTAAATTTGGACATATATTTTTATGTAAAGAATAGAATATCTTATCGACTTAGCTCAGAAATGCTTATACATATTATTCTTGGCCAACGTAGCGATTGGTCGAGTTTCAATATCATCAGATTACATATATTTAAACTAAAAAATAAAGTCCACTACATACTTCAAATTGCAATAACGATTTAATGTATCTAGAATTTTCGTTCTAATTAGAAATGCATTTTTATCAGTCAAATCAGAGGTCTTTTTGCTTGCGTATTCAGATTTCAGTTTGCTGCATTGGCAAGAATTTACGCAAAATAGATCTTCAATTTTCCAGTTAAAAAGCTTTTAAAGTTATTTCCGATGCGCCTCCGTTTGCTTTGAACTGGGTCAGAGCTTGGTTTCGTTTAGGGTTGTCACCTGTCAGGTATATCATACTTGAATAATATGTACCATATCTTAGAATTCTATAAATATATATGATAATATAACAGATAAACATAATAAACATATGCATATACTCTTCGTTGAATTATTAAAGCTGGGCTTTCTCGACACTCGACACCTTTTGTGTTAACTTCTTTTGTACGCTTATTCTCGAGAGATAAACTGAAGAGAATTCTTCCATTTTCTTTCTTATAGTTTAAAGCAAGTTAAGAATAGTTTCAAACTTTCATTGTGAACTTGTGTGGCTTGTAAAAATAAATTTATAAATGTTCACAGAACTTACGTACGGCGAAAGAAATAAGTTCAAATTAGGCGTCATGGTCCCACTTTTTCTATGCTTTAAAATTTTTGTAATATTAAAATATCATCATATCTCTGAAATGTGATTAATAAATATATTTTTTTTGTCAATCACACATTCACAAAAAAAATATATTTATTATACAGGGACATTCCGCATCTGCCAGCCCTAGACTGACATCCCCATGACCCGGTGACCTGCGGCGCATTCAGTGACACGGACAATAGGTATTTAATAAAATTTCACACAATGCACTCGTTAAATATTATATCTCGTTTACGCAATAATCCAAATGAGGTTTATTATCTTTGATATCGGATAGTAAATCGCGTCCGATATTACTTAATGGTAACTTTTACTTATATTTCCGTATTGATAAGTGAAACGAATTGTCGTACAATTACGTTTCATTCAAAATAAAAGACAACATATTATTGTCGTAAAGACAAAGTTATATCACAGATGACATAACGTAAAACGAATAATGAATAATTTTGTAATTGAGAGCTATTCGCAAAAAAATATTAATACATTTGTATCTAACTATAAAGTCTATGTGTGAACATATTATATACTTTTACTGTCCTATTAATATTATACACATACAGGCTTTGTTCTTTCATGCAAAATAACGTTAAGGGCTGAAGCTATTTGAAGTAGAAAAAAGCTTATTTATAGATACTTTGTAGGATAATAAACAAACGATAATGAAAATTCAGTAAACATATTGATTTACTTACAGCTTCTTATTACTATAAAATCAACACCAGCACAAAAACTAGTCATGACTAATGTAATGTTAGGAACTACATATATACATATATAAGAAAACTAGCGGTCCGCCCCGGCTTCGCCCGTGGTACATATGAAAAATAGATGTTGGCCGATTCTCAGACTTACCTGATATGCACAGAAAATTTCATGAGAATCGATCCACCCGTTTCGGAGGAGTATGCAGACTAACATTGTGACACGAGAATTTTATATATAAGATAAAATATAAAACAAACTTATACTACATTAAAAATTAGTAGCGGCAATACAAATGAGCTTCATTAAGAGCTCCAAAACATCTGAATGATATCACGTGTTCATTGTATAAGCCAGGGGTAATCATAAGAGTGATCATTGAACAACTTTTGTCAAATCAATTAACCCAGTTAATTGAATGTGGGAAAAGCGTTAAATGCAATGTTTTTTGAAGTAAAACTTCTTTAGGCGCGACTAGGGAGTAACTCAGATTTTTTTTCTGACGGAAGTAACGCTTACTATAGTCTGTGTAGTTTCCGCCATTTAAAAATAATAATTCTGATTGGTTGTAAGTATATGTCATATACTACACGCTTCTTGACTTATACGCCAGCTAGTGGCAAATATCATAATCAATTAGGATTATTTATTTTCAAATTTTCAAACGGATCAATTGTGAATAGCAAAGTGAATGAAAAATTCAACAGTTTTAAAAACATTATTTTAAATTGCAAAATTTTTTGAAAATCTCTAAATATACTTGTTTATTTATTACTTTTAAAATAAGTAAATTAAAAATAAAAATAAACATGTTGCGGATTATAATCAATCTATTTTAAATATTGCTGAAGACAAAGTAGTATCCATAGCAACAGATATGTATATAGGTTGTCATTCAGTTGAACAAGAAGCATATGTACGCCAACAATTTCATAAAATGTCAGTTATTGATACAGGAGGATCGCCTTATGAAATCATATTAGTTCTTAACAAATTTTACATTATTACAACCAATATTGATGTATCTGATGGCTTAGCCAACGGTTGTGTTGGAAAGTTAGTGTATATTGAACGTGATGACAGTGATAACATCATACGCTTATGGCTTGAGTTTCCTGGTAAGATAGGAGAGAAAATTAGGAAAAAAGCTGCCCATCATATTCAAACTCTAAACATTAGTAGAACAGCAGTCCCAATTTTACGAAGATCGTCATCTGTACCAATGAATAGAAATAAGACAATATTTGCAAAGAGAAATCACTTTCCATTAGTATCTGCTTGTGCGCTTACAATACATAAGTCTCAAGGTGGTACTTTTGATCAAATCGTTTATGAATACAATAAAAGTCACAGTCAGCAGCTGTTATATGTAGCATTATCACGAGTAACTGATATAAATGGATTGTTCATTGTCTCAAACACCGATGACAACAAATTTTATCATGGAAGAAAGCGTCCAGGGGGAATAGTTGATTTACAGTGTGAATTTGAAAAACTTTCAAATTCTCGCCTAATAACACAACAGGAAGAATTATATAACCTTGTAAATGAGAGTAACATTACACTATTTTCCTTCAACTGCCAAAGTTTACGTGCTCATGTTTCTGATCTGAATGATAAAGTATTAAAAAGGTCCACATTGCTGTTATTTTCCGAAACTTGGATGAAAAATGACGAACAAATTCTTATTGAAAATTTTTATTGCGTTACCCAATACAAACGACCCAACTCAACTGCTGGTGGAGTAGCTGTATATCATTCATCTACAGATACACTGAACAATGTAACACCAATTCAAAATATTTCACCAACTATATTATCACAAATTTCTGATGAGGTTTCACAAATTGGTGACATCGCCTTGGTTCGATGTGTTAATACGAATGACCAACCTGTGATTATCGTTGTTATTTATATTTCTACAAATACTAGCCTGACAAATATCATAAAATTTATTCATCAGCAATTACTTCACTTCACAATTGAAGGTTCTCGACTTTTAAATAGTAATTATCATGAATTACCGATGATTCTAACTGGAGATTTTAATGTTAATTTTCGCTCTCAGGAATCTCAGCCGTTAATTGATTTTTTAGAAGAAAAATTTGATTTATCTATGAATACTTCTCGACTTCATTCAACAACGCGTTTCGGTACAACGATAGATGCTGTATTTTCAAGAAAAGTAGCAAATTTAGAGAGTAAAATTTATGTTTCACATTATAGTAACCACAAACCTATAATTTCGTACGTAAGAAATTATGATGACATTCAATTACCTGCTTCGAATGAATAATATTAATATAACATTTAAATAATCTTTGTAAAGCACATGAATAATAAATATAATTAAATTATAATATAATATTTATTTATTTAAGTTAATATTTTATCATTTCAGTGATATATGTCGTCAACGCCAAAGAAGTTTTACTTCAATCGCGCGTAAAGGTTACACGCACACACTTTTTTTTTATCGTTCTTATTAATTAAATTTCGTATACAACAGATTACTATCAGAGTAAGGAACTATATAAGATTTGGTGTACAGATAGCAATCGAATAAAATGTAAACAAGTATTGAATGCAAGTAAAATTTTTATTATTTCTTAACTTTCACTTTAACTTTAACTTATTTTGTATAATTTTTGTCAAAATCCAATCCAATACCGTCCATATGTTCAACAGCCTTATATATTGTATAACATTGCAATTGTACTTATAATATGGAGTTGTTTACATAAAACGTGCAGGGTGTGTTTGCTATGGGGCCCATTCATTTCACCTGCTTCGCTGTTTAGTATTCCACACATGCTTGTAAAGACGTTCAGATTGCCTACACTACACTGACACATTTTTACTAAGGTAGTAGAACCCTTCTGTGCCGCTAAGGCGCTACACATCGCATCCTACTAATATTAAAAACGCGAAAATTTGTCAGGATGGATGGATGGATGTTTGTTATTCATTCACGTAAAAACTACTGAGCCGATTACAGTTAAATTTGGTATGTAGGTAGCTGAAGACCTAGAATAAGGCTATTGAAAACGCGGGTGAAGCCGCGGGCGGAAATCTAGTTGTACCTTAAAAGTGTGTCAGTAACTACAAATAAGATTTTTTATGACAGAGCAAGCAAAGAAGCAGGTGGGCTACCTGATGTTAAGTGGTCACTACTGCCCATAAACACATTACTAGTGTAAGTTGTAACTTGTAGCAGATACTTTGCATTTAAGTGACACTTTGAAATAATATCTCTATATCATATACGCTTTCTTGAAGGTACCGAGCTTCAAGTATTCATGTCATCTGATAACAACAAGCCTTCAGGCATCAGCTGTGTAAGTACAACCGTTACCGAACCTTCTAGAACATTAATATGCTAATATGTATATACATATGTGCATGTTTATGGAAACAATGTTCACGTGATTATCACGTTTTTACGATGGAAGATATCTTGATAAATGCAGAGATAGGATCACTCAGGGAAAAATACATGATCTCTTTTGATCATAAGCAATATCTAATTTGGCTATGATTTCTCGTTATCAACGGGAAATTGTATTGGCATTTGGCTTTTTTTTCTACCAATGATTTAAAAAATAATACTGTTCTAGTATTGCCATTGTTATCCTCATAAAGTAATACACAGGAACTGCAGTTGCTAAGTGAGTATTAAATTCAATGCTTTAAACAATATTAGATATCCAAGGTAAGGCTGAAATTCTACACACTTGCCGTCATGTTGTGTGATTAAAGCCGACAATGTTTGCTGGGATATAATATTATTTGATATTTATATCACTGAGTTATTTTATGTGTTGTGTAAAAAATGCATTTGCTTTTCACAAGACTGCGACTTAACATATAAATTGTTTTGTTTTTTGCTGATGAATTTTTCAGTGTTTAATACATTGAGTTACTATGTACTGTACGTAGTACACAGTAACTCAATGGTTTAATATTATGGACTCAATATTAGCACAATTACTATTGTATTATACTGGTTGTATCTGTATATTGTGATATTAGTAAGTATGTTATTCGTGATATATATGCACTAACACACATAATTAAACATAATTTACATAAATATACCTACATTCGGCAATTATATTTTTTGTATACCAAAACGGTTCGCGAACCCCTATGTTATTTATTTCTCCAGCGTAAGAAACACGAATATTAATTTAACTATTTGGGTTATCGTGTTGGTCTTTCTTCCGGTGATTAAAGCATTAGACATCTAATTATAATCTATACTAATATTATAAAGCTGAAGAGTTTGTTTGTTTGAACGCGCTAATCTCGGGAACTACTTATCCGATTTGAAAAATTCTTTCGGTGTTAGATAGCCCATTCATCGAGGAAGATTATAGGCTATATATCATCACGCTACGACCAACAGGAGTGGAGCCACGGGGGTGAAACCGCGCGGAGCAGCTAGTGAATAATACTTGGCTAAAAAATTATGCAATCTGATATAGCTTTATATAGAGAGTATACGTAAATGAATTATTAAATGTAAGTATTGCAATGTATTTTATATTCAATTAGTATCCAATTATTATATGCAATACTTATCATTGTTTATGTATTAATAAAACAAACAATAACAGGAGATTGAGGAAGGAAAACTTTTTTGTTGTGGAATGTCCCAGAATATCCTTTATCATTTGTAGGAATTTTAAAGCAAGGCTTGTAAATAGTTTAATTTAGTAAATTTTTGCAATTACATCAATTCAAAAATAAACATCCAAATACATAAAGTAGGAAAATCGTTAAAGTTCGCCTACTTCTTACATAGTATGAAAATTTATTCTTAGTTTAGAAAAATAAACTTGCACAGTATTTAATAAGATAGGATCTTCGTTAACTAATGAAGAATAATGGTAATACATACAATTTACAGGTCTAGAATATTCGACGAAAGACAATATCTCACCCGGGCACATTATTTATGGTAGAGCATATAATGTTACTCTACGGACTGTAGGTAAAAATTAAAAAAGTACGCTTTGACTAGAAAACTGCTCAGTTTTCCAGCGAATTTTTTCATTATCAAATTCACACACAAAATTCGCACCTTCCTTAACTTTTAGTATGCATCCGAATTATGTATACCTTGAAGGTATTCAAAGTAAAGACCACTCGAGTATCCAGGTCGTGCAAGGTACATCGGCGATCAAAAGAAGCGTTACAATGTATAAGTTATAGGTTAAGTATTGGTTAAGTACATCGTATTAATTACGTTACGCTTCAATGGGTGCATTTCTTCTACACGCTAAAAGCGGATGCAATATTCATATAATTTACGATCGTAAAGTATTAAGCGTACATTAGAGTATGTAAGAAGGCATGAAATGTGTATAAATAAGAATTATTTTACATTATAATCTTACTACAATTGAATAAATAAGAACTTACTACTAGTAAACGAAATAAACTTTGCAATATGCATAATGCACATGCATGAAAAGAAAATGTCGCAAAAATTCTGAATAACGAGTCGTTTATTCCCCCCTATCATAACACAAATTAAAAAGCACATAAACGTTTTTTTTTATAAGATTTTTTTTTACAGAATTTAAAATGTACGAAAGTTATTTCTATACTTCACTCTTCATTTGTTTTACGCACATAACCCTTCACTGCCGTAGGTCGGTCTACCAGACCTAGCATGTAACATGTAACAGGCGGTATTAAAACCCGTGGATAAAAGCAAAAAGCAACGCAACGACAAACTGGGACGCGTATCTGCGCTCAGGACACTCCTTTGGTAGTTTCAGGGTTAGTGACCCCGCAATGCTCTAGCTTCGTGTTTCGTTTTTACCAGAGTTAAAAGCGGTAATTTCCGCGGATGCACGTAAAACTTCATGTTTCGTGTACTTGAAACACGTTTAATGTTAAAACAGAAGTAAATAGAATGTGCTACAGGCAAGCATATCAAATTCGGTGGTATATCTATACGAAGGAAAGAAATAATATCAAATTTTAAGAAGTACAAGAACATGGCATTTAATATCAAAATTTAATTACATACAATTTCTTTGGCGATTTGCAAGTTTACATAATTCATTCGATACAACTGAAACTGTTGTTAAATAATCCATAAAGTTTATGTTTTTACACATACGATTAATGATGGTGAGATAGAAAAAAAACATTGTTTTTATTATCAAACACAAGTAAAAGAAAATAGACAATGAAAATTAAATTAAAATTAATACTTCTTAAAGCAAATGAATGAATGCCGAATTCGGTCTTTCTTTATAATAACAAAACTTGCGATTGATTTGTGAACAGATTATAAATTAATCATGTCATTAATGTCAATAAATTGAAACAAACGTTTTACTACCATCAACAATAATGCAGTAAGGTACAGATAATAAATGATTGCTTAATTAATACCGAAATAAAACGATGAGTTTTGTATCAGACACTGATAGCAGGGTTATTGAACTTGCGCGTCACAGTATAGGAAAAGCTTTCAGTATGTTTAATGGATGCTACAGATTCATTATGGCGCCCGTTTTTTAATTATAGCTGCAATTGAATTTACTGGCAATAATAGTTCTTTTATATCGGGCAATTGGAATTATGGCGTTATAAATGGATGGAGGGACAACTAAATTATGTTTGTCAAAACAATTGTTTGATTTTTTTTATTGGCGATAATTTTTATCGCAGCTTACTTGATTAAAGTGAAAAATCTATTTTGTTTATGGTGCATTTTTTACGAGGTAGTGTAGAAAATTTTTCAAAATAATTAGGTAGGTAAGTACTTAATTATGAAGGTATCTTTAAATTTTTCAAATATTTTATTTGTGATTTTAAAATATTATTTAATAAAATACAGTAATTGTGTGAAGAATATAGCATTTAATTATAATATAAACTAACATGTACGAAGTAAGCTTATTTCCTTTCGTTCCAAATTAAAAATCAAAGTTTCATTCGCATAAACTCATGATTGTTAGTAAGTGCGAAACGGGCGAATTAAAAATGTAACTAGCTGGGAAAATTTAAAAAAATATTTCCCTGTAAATTTTCATCTGTAGGCTACGATGGCCGGTGTTCAAGCTCCGCTGAGTTTTTATTTCAGAAAAAATACAGAAACCGGGGTGAAGGAACTCTAATTTACTTATTTGGCTTCACTGCAAGCAAATTGTAATTTCACAGCCGATAAAAATTGTGTTAAATGCAATAATACTACGTTGACATTAAAGTGTTCATATATTAAATTTACAGAAAACACCGTCAACTTTAATGAAACCGAAAACTTTAATGATGAACGTAATCAAAAGTGCCTGGTACTGCAAATTGCAATTACCTATATTCAACTAACGATCGGATATATTTAGCGCCACCATAAAGAGAACAATATACAGGCACAGTGACTCAAATCAATCCGACGGATATGAATCTATACATACATATGCATAGGGATATACGATAAGGCGGTACACACATACATTTCCGTAGACGAAGCCTCCCAGAATGACAATCAGTGTATTGTCTATTGTGTGTACCTTACTTTACTTCTAGGGCGTGTTCGGGTAAAGGGAACAATTATAGGAACTGTGCTGTGAAATGTGTGACATACCTGGTTGTTGGTGCTCGATGTATTATGGAATTGTCATCTTGATTTATATCTGCAATGGAAAATAATTGTATTAAAATATATGCCTATACGTTACACACATACAAAATTATATGATAATCATCTAGCGCATATTGGAGATGAAGATACTCGACTGGTTAGCTTAAAAACCTTAATTAGAAGTTGAACAGGTATAAATTACTAAGTGTCAAAAACTCTACAATCGCTGCACATGCTGAGATAGAAATATATGTACAGCAATACATAAAATCAAAAATGTGATTAGTAACCTCTTTCATACAATGTGAACTTCTTTATTTCTCAAATTCTGTCGGAATGACCATTGCTTGAACTGTACTTATTACTTACAATTATGTGTGTAGAGCCATCGTAAAGATTATGCTCAAATAACAGTTTATACAAAACAACACCATCATTATATGCCAATTTATTTAAATCTAAAAAGTCGTACACCAAGCGAATCGACACGTAACAAAAGTCGCTTAAATACGGTTAAAAGTCAGTATTTAGATTGCGGCAGAAATAACAATGAACTCTTGCCATTAAATATTCGTTAGACAGCTATTAGTTGGATGGAGTCAACTCATTTGGGTAGACCGGAACATAACGTACCAAGTACCAACGTATATACTAACTACGTATAACTATATAGATGTGGATGTTTTGGGCTTTTGAGCTTCGCAACGTGCTTTGAATATAGCTGCTAATATTATGCAAGTGATTTTAGTTTTTAGGTTTTATGGGGTGTGTCCGTGTGTGATCTGAGGAACTGAACAATATAATCAAGACACAACAAAATTTTTATATTTGAGTGAATTATTGTTTTATAGGATGTGATCAGAGAACCGCTATCGCTAACTATAAACAAATTGTAAGGTAAAAAATAAATTTGAAATTAAAAACATATTTCAGGAGGGATTTATTTCATATTTTTTTGGCAAATAACAAATGATTTGAAAATGTAATCAAATTTTATAAAATAACACAAAATTTTTTCTTTGGTCCTCGTCGGCATTCACTCGGGTTATCCACATTCCACAACACATCAGCGTTTTGATAACCATGTAAGTTTCCGTTGAGGTTAGTGAGCCTTAAAACATTTAATATTTATTACTGATAACTAATATTATAAAAAGGAAAGGTTTGTATGTATGTATGTATGGTATTCACGCATAAACTACTGGACCGATTTTGATGAAATTTGGCACAGACAATCTTTAGACCCTGAGAAAGAACATAGGCTACCTTTTATTGCGAAATATGTACCACGGGCGAAGCCGGGCGGACCGCTAGTTACTGATAATATCGAAAGAAAGAAAATATAGTTTGTGGTGATATTAAAAAATAATGTTAGATAAGTCATAAAATAATAAAATATGTATTCTCATTTAAGCCTTACATTTTTATCGGATCCATTCTTCAAAGTAATAAAAAAGTAAAGCTTAGAGAAGCTCAAATAATTTAACACATTAAAAAGAAAGTCTTTAACCCTTTTAAAAGATAATAAAAATACTTCCTGAATGTGTCATGACCCTTTAGATTTAATTAGGGATGTCATTATTACAATGAATTGTTTCCTTAGTTATAGGTGGTTATAGTTAGGTTTTATAGGTCTGTATGTAAATGGGGAATGGGGATGGAGCGAAAGGCTTCTGTATTCAATTACATTGCATGTATTGTGTTACAATTGATATAAATACGGTTTTAGCACAGTTTAATTGGCATGATTCCAATAAAATTTCACTTACATTATGTTTTTTGATATTACCATATAGGAGGTGATATTAGTGTCATACGTAAGATACAGTATGAATTATGCTAATCATTCTTAATTTAAGCAAATTTTTGTAACAATTTTGATGAATTAATTAGTCACACTACTACACACACAGTTAACTAAATAGTATTAGCATTACGTAGTTTTTATGTGAACCATTGTTTGTCATGTCATTGATAGAATATTACCAAACATTTAGGTACTTGATATTATATTTTCTTTCAAACAATCTCGTTCAAATACAATTACGATGAATGATTGATGCCCTCAGTGAAAGCATAATCTATAATTACCGTCATTAGTGAAGCATTGTATTCAAATTGTTATGGGTTAAGTGTTGCCTCTTGTATTAGCTTTTGTTATCAATCTTATAATGAAGGGATTTGTCGATGGTTCAGTATTTAAATATTTATTAAATTAAACAAAGAGACTGTCCAGTAACCATGTATCTATTCGTTGAAATTGTCCAATGATTGTTTTACACGCGAATTGACATCAAAAACCACAATATTTCTTTTTGGGAAGTATCTACTTACAAGATTGAATAATTTTAAAGCTTACTACATATACATAAAATACAAATTAGCATACCATAACTTTACTGGTGCAAGCGCAAATACTAAAGATTGCTGTCATTGATCTCTTTGCTTTCCAAAGAGACATATAATCAGTATTCAGAGCAGTCGCATACCGAGAAAAATAATATGTTTAGCGGATGGAAATCGCATTTATCTATTACGAAGGTTCTACGGTTAATGTTTATTTCTTTAGAGAAAAGATTGATGCAGTCGTAAATATGGCTTTGATGTATGAAGTGAGCGTAGATAAGTATTCGGAGAGCATAAAATATATTATATGCAGGGACAGGTGCAAAGAGATTACATATATTATATAAAAAACAATAATAACTATCCTACTTTTAGTAGGAACTAATATTATAAATGCGAAAGTTTGTGAGGATGGATGTGTATGTGTATGTTTGTTACTCTATCACAAATACTACTGAACCGATAACAATGCAATTTAGCACACATATAGAGGGTAATTTGGATTAACATATAGGATAGGTTTTATCCCGGAAATCCCACGGGAACGGGAACTATAAGGGTTTTTCTTTGAAAACGCGGGCGAAGCCGCGTTCGGAAAGCTAGTAGTATTTAAAAGATTTGGAAAACTTATTTGTTTTACTTATTTAATACAGTAAATAATACCAGTTCCTGTTTTACTATAATAAATGTCGTGTCTCATAAGAAATTCTAATAATACATACTTCAGTACCGAGCGAAACAACTCTTTTTATGTAATGTCTATGTTTTTCCGAAAACACATAATAGCAATCGCGTGCATGAATTTCCCCAGGAATCATAACAAGACAGAAATATGAGTAAAAAACATTCATATAATTTTATAGTATCATGAGCTAGTATTTCAATTGCTCTGTAAGAAGTTATTTAATACTCCGTAAGCCCATTGATATCTGCCGATGAACATAATTAGATTACTGATTGCAATGCGGTTGTACGGTCTGCAACGAAAGTTACTTGCTTGGAACTTTTTTACCCGAGTTTTCATACAAAACATATGTACAGTGTGCAATTAACTACGTCATCGAGGATTTTTTTGCTATTTTAATGGCTTTTTCTATTTGTTAAATGATTGAGTACTGTATATTATTTCTTAAAAATTTACACGTTTAAACTCGTACTAAATCAAGCTATTTTTATTGCTAAACTACTTAAGTTGCTGACCGTACCACGCGATGTAAGGTATCGCATGATAAAAAGTGCTAATTTAAGGCTACTTGAATAATATTATAGTTTAAATTGCTTGTATTTGCAATATATATCGATGTAATCTTACATTGTCGTGGATGTCCTTTTGGAAATGTAAATCTGGGTGAGGTTTTTCTCTTTTATAAGGCATTGATACGAGAATATTGCTACTAATAAATGCTTTATTGGCATAGTTAGGATTGATTGACTCTCGTTAATAATAATGAAAAGTCACGTATAGATTACCTACGTTTAGTTTTCTTCATGCTTCTGCTTAGTTTTTTATTATCTATATTTCTATAATATGGTATGTAGATGGTGGAAGAGATCACTCTTTAGTGATAAGGCCGCCCTCATTTTGCATTTGGCATGCATTTTACTGCTTGATTTCTTATAATGCCGATTTGCCGAATCTGTGCAATACGCGTAAAAGAATCAGAGAGAATAAATAGAACGAGAAAGCAACTTTGACCACCGGGCTTAAATCTTTTTATTCCTTTAGGTAGATAATTGGCTGTTTATAGCGTACAAAAATACCTCGAATAAATTAGGACAGGATAAAAAACAATATGTAGGTGGCAAGAGCAGGTGCGTTCTACCGTCTGCAAAAGTACTGCAAAATATAATTAACATTTTTTTGCATTCCTTCGATTTAAAAGTGATTTAAGTTTGCAAGGTGTTCGTACAAGATGTGATGAAGGTGTCTGTTTGTTTAATAGGACTCATTTATTCATGAGCTTTTTGTGTTATGAGATTTTTTAAGGAATTCTGAGGGATTGAAGGGAAAAATGAGTGTTGGAAGATAATGCTTACATACCTGATTAAATATTTATGATTTAGTTTGTACCATCTTGTATATATGTATATGTGTTGAAACTGAAGCTTGAAGTACCAGCTTGAGGCTTTTTAAAATGTTTATGCGTAACTATATTTAAAATTTTCTCATGTTCTTCTAAAATGAACCTCCTAACTATTTCCATGCTTCCGACAAACAGATGTTCAAACTTCAGGTGGCCAGTCTCGAGATTAAGCCAGTTTTCCAAACGTATACTTATATTTTATCTCGACTGCCCTTGAATAATAAACTTATAAGCAGGTGTATGATAAAACCGCATAAACCGATGAAAGGTGCTTGATACGTGATCACTATAAATTACCGTGTTGTAGTATAAGTATAGTGGTGGCCCGCGACGTTGCTCGCTTTTAATTAGAGACACATGCTTGTTTGTGGAGTGATTTCTTGAATATTTGTATTAATGTTTTCGTTTTATACTTAATGATCTAGCTGATCAGTCGATTTTAAATAAACTAACAAAGATATAGGATTCTTGGTGAATTTACAATTTTATAAACATGTTTTAAAAAATACCAGACTATTTACAGTGTGCAGCGAAAAAAATCATCTGGTTTTAATTTTAATTTTTATATTTTAGGCAGGTGGTCCGACAGTTTTAGGATCGTAAAAAAACTTTCAATTTAAGTTAAACATGGGTTAAGCTTTTAAAGGTATCTAAGCTACGGTAATAGAAAACATAAGAGTGCCTGAGTACTGATAATCCATACTAATATTATAAATGCGAAAGTAACTCTGTCTGTCTGTCTGTTACTCAATCACGCCTAAACTACTGAACCAATTTGAATGAAATTTGGTATGGAGATATTTTGATACCCGAGAAAGGACATAGGCTACCTTTTATTGCGAAATATGTACCACGGGCGAAGCCGGGGCGGACCTCTAGTATTAGATAAAACTGGTTTTAAATCCATTTTATTAGATGTCAAATGATTAACGAGATTGATGCACAATTTTCCACTAGGGCATCATTTAAAACGGTTTCTCTGTGATATTTAAGATAATGTTTCTATTCAAAGCTACGAATTACTCGATTGCTACGTATGTGCTTGGCGTTCCAGTCGTTAAAGTTGTAAATTGTAATGACATGGAGACTTCGTGACGGCAAATTGTTAGAAGTATTCCTAACGTTTTATTGTAGGTATTCTAGAGGAGGAAGACTTTTATCTACCTATATTACCACGTACCTATATGTAATTTGTTTATATTGAAGAAGCTTTCGCAGGTCATAATATCTTGGAATCAAATAATCTAAGCCAGAACAAGAATTTTTTTCGTACGATGTGTCAGTAGGTAGGTAGAAAATAACATACATATACTGTAGTAAAATGTAGTAAATATAAAGATATTTAATCGTGCTTAAAATACGACACGACTCACGTCGAGTTTATATAAATTTCTCGTATTATTTGCGAAAGTAAATATATTCACAGTTAATAAAAGTGAACTTTTGCTTTTGTAGACACGAAATATTTACATCATCCTTTGTTCCTCAGAGGCTCATATTCCTTTGTCAAAGGACATTCCTCTTTAAACACGAATTTGCAAGAGATTCATGTAAATGTAACTGAAACCTGAAAAGTAATTCTTGACATAGATTTCTGTATAGCCGTAATTGCTTTTATGACGGTAAATTTTATTACAAGATTGAAATGCCTCGAGGAAAAGAATAATTAATCCAAAAAAAGATTTTTAAAATACCAGCTTGTTGGGCTTCATATGATAGGATAGGATTTATGTATTTTTCTAAATTGCTTGTCGGGTTTATTTACTCAACATTGGAATGTTTTTGGCATGAAAATACATATCATCTAGGTATGATTGACAAAATATCTGGATAAAATTTAGTCTTTCAAGCCGCTAGCATACACCTAAAATTTATGAAGGTCCATCAAATCTATTCCAATATTGTCCTGAATTAATCACCAACCAACAACCAAAAGCGTTCGAAAATCCCTTACTACTAATTATATCAAGAGGGTGTACATACGAGTTTATCGTGCTGACCGTATTTGCATACGTAGCGTGGCAGCACGCAACCGCTGCCCATCTATTAGTCACACCCATTGGCCGGCGCTAGCATCTCCGTATACAACATTTATTTAAAATGTATTTTACTTCTATGTACATTTATTTGTAGGAGTAAAGTACCGCTGAATAATTTAGGATAAAGTTTACTACTATGCAGATTTATTTGTATGAGAAAAGTAGGTAGGAAATGCTGGATAATACTACTCTTATGATCCTCTTTTAACATGATGCGGAAGAAATTTGGTTTACGATCTGGTCAACGAACTAAACAAATAATGTTTTGTTTACTTACTTATATTTTTAACTGACGTTCCCAAAAACGGAAGGTCAATTCGTAGCTTGTTTTTAACCCTTTTCATGCGGTCATGCATGTACAAAACCTAATTAAATATATCATACATACATACACTCTTATTTTAACTTGCAGAATACACATATAAGCAGGCACTTCAAGCTGCTAGGTATAGCGCGAATATGAAATTTACACCGATAGTAATTCAATACGATATCTCAGCGCCGGCACGCTCTCCACCATTGATTAATTACGTCAAGTTCTACGCTGATTTAATTTATTGGCCATTTATACTGATATGGGGTTATTTACCTATTCCAATAAACTTCAAGACAGTGAATGATGAAGTAAGACCACGATTTTAGTATCTTTGAATCTTGCGAAAGAAGTTTCACTTCCGCCACGTGTTCTCGGCACACACGAGACCGACCGACACGACTTTTTAACCGACTTCAAAAAAAAGGAGGAGGTTAATAACAGACGTCAAGAAAGAAGGAGGTTCCATGTTCGAAAATTGGTGTAAAAAAGGTGCCCCTTTTTACACCAATTTCTGTAATTAATTGAAAGGGTTGGTTTGTCTTTTCAGTTTTTTCTAATTAAAACACGCGAATGCATACCTTTAGATAATTACTCCTTTAATGTCATGTTGGTTTAATTAAGTTCGCAGTAAGCGTGACCTGTGACCTAAATAGTTTTGTTTTCGGAATTTTTATTACTCTTATGGAATGACATGCATTGTAGTTCATATTCATTAATTAAATAACAGATATTATTCCACGTACCTAGTACCTGTAGTTTTAAGGGAGTTCATTATGAAACAATTACTGTTATTCATAATTTACGTAATTGTTCAAAATATAGACATTATGGTATATATTTTTTTTACAAAATATTTTATTTTTATTTGGCACTCTTAACTATACAAGAGTGAGTTTTTAATAAATAAATGTTAAGCTTAAGTATATAATATGATTAAGGTTTTGCTATGAACTCGTTTTCAAGAGAGCTAATTAAATCAAGTATCAATTAACACTTAAGAGTCGAGTGCAAAAAAGAGTGCGAGTATCGTAAAAATAAAGGAGATTTCATTTCACACTAAAATTATAAAACATGTTTTAACTATATGGCTGTACCTCTTTCTTTTTGGTGTTTAGGTCCTATACATTAACTAGTAAAACTATTGGTATTTTACGAGGAGGTCCAAAAGATCCAAGATATTGGAAACTGCAACTTATGTAAACGAAATAATTGTTGTAAAACCCGGCATTGTTTCACTTTTAATACGTTTATACTTGTTAGTTTTTACTCATTATCTTTAACTTATACCTGGAAAACTATTTAAGAACAGCAAATTGCACGCAAAAGTAATTAGCCATAAATTTTATAGCTTCTGCAATTTTAAACGGGTAAAAAACTGCACATAAACTACCCATTTCCCAGTCTATACTCAGTTGTTACGCGTTTTTGTATCTCTAAAATAAAATATCTCGTGTTAAGTTAATTTGATCAAATTTTTATGGTTTTTTGATTAAATATCTGAAGCGAACTGATTGTATCTTGTATATTTACAATAGTATAGCGGCAATTAACAAGAAAAATTTATTTGTTACGTTTTATTGCTCGCTTTTTGCCGCCAATAGTGTAACGGTTAAATTCTTACCGCTTCTTGTAATAAAGACAATCGAAGTTGCAGATGAATGATAACATTTTATAGTGATCGAGTGTAATCAAATAAAATGTTCTATGAATGGAAATGGTGCTCTACTTCTAGGTTTTAAATATAAATTCTTTGTTCTACACATAAACTTCAAAACATAGGCAAGAAGGTAATTTTGAAAGTAAACATAAGTGAGAAAAACAGTAATTACATAGAGATATAATTGTATGTGGTGGTGGTCACCCAACGTGAATGTGCGAAACATTGCCAAAAGTCTGCCAAAGAGCCCCAATCATTGAAAATTAAATAACGCTATCAGATGATTGAAATCCCGTCCCATTTTCTCAATATAGAGCCTGGCTGCGGCTCGCTACTTGTTAGGACGAGTGGATGTTTTCACACATCCATTGTTGTAATAACAATGAACAATGCGTAACCTGCTTCAGCCATCGTACCATTATGTTCCCTTCGTTGTTTAATATTTTATTCTCTTTATATTCTTAAGCCCTTAAGTGTCCTTAACGACCTACGTAACGCCAAACGTAATTACGCATTTTTCGTCAGAGTTATATATTCATTGTTGTAGCTTCAACAGTAGTTTGACGAAATATGCTTTTATGGTCCATAAATCACCACCTTTTTTAAAAATTAAACATAGTTTCCATCCTCAAAAGTTTATTTGCCTTTCAGTATCTTACATTCAGCTCAATCCTCAAAAAGATGAGTAAAATACAACAAAGCCGAAATCATCCCACTTCTGACACCTCAATACGTTTTGTTCCATTACAGCAGAAAGCATTTTCCACTTGGTACCTGCGAAACGTCCCCTTTGCTCTTGAGGCGAGAGCAATAAACAACCTCTTGTATATGTTTCACTTGCTCAGTGATAGGAATTAGCGCGGCTGGCTGGCTACCTTACTTTTAACCCCTTACAAGGGCGCTTTCAGTAGCGAGCCAAAAGTCTGTCGAATCACAATGGGAATGAATTTCATTTTTTTATGAAACAGCAGTGGTAAAATCTTTGTTTTTGATAAAGTTGGGAATTTAGGGTGTGCTCATAGTTGGATAGTATTTTGAATTTTTTTGTTTGATTAAAAACGTTTAAAAAGTCATATGTTTGAAAATTGATAAAAAGCTTGTGAATCGATTGTTTAATGAATTCCATGTTATGGAAACGTTCAAAACACTTGTGTATACATTTATAGAAATTATTATACGATAGTTTGGTTACACCCAAAGTGTCTAAAAATTCCTTGCTTCACGAAAATTTCTTACAAACTTCTCCTATGAACTATTGTTTTCTATAGGTACTCTTTACATTATTTGGCGCAGTTCGGTAATAGTAAAGATGCTCAACAATTGCCTAAACAATCAAACATGTGCGGGATCAGGTCAACACCCTCACCACGTGTTCCTAAATTTATTGCCCACAATTTGGCCGGAGCAATTATTTTTACTCAACACAGGATGCTGGGATCGTTTCGCGTTTTATGATTAGTTTAATTATGACCTACTTGTTTAAGCTGGATTATAAGTATATACACTATATAGTATATCCATGGAATTTGTGGACAGTATTTGAATATAACATTTAATTGAGATTTTAAATCCAAAAGTTGGTCATATCAATATTTTTATTACGCAAAAATATAAAAAAAAATTAAAAGTATCTAAATATTGTTTATTGAGATGCAAACGGAACAAATCCAAGAGCTGAATGAATCCAATACAAGGAATAACGATCAACATAATGATTATATTTAGCGGGTTACAAACCAGACCAATTATATTTCACCCAACCCTTTGATGACTATAATTTCAAATTTTCAAATTTCAAATTTCAAATTTATTTATTTGTTTCACAATTTTTACAACTCATATAAAATTGTAGTTAATCCCTGGTTAACCCACTAGGAAAAACCTGTGCGGGGTCAACCAGTGACCTCCGTCGGCTTAGCATAATATTTTTAACAATATGATTTTAACAGTACATATTTAGAGACAGAAATTTTTGTGTAGGTACAATCTTCAAACTTAGTTAGACTTAACTTTAAAAAAATAAATAAATATATAAATAAATAAGATTAATATACATATAATATATATAAAGATATTCATTATAAAATGGTTTCTTACAAGTTATCTAATTATGTGAGTATGTGTGTCTGTGTGTGTGAGTGAGTGTGTATGCGCTTGCGTGTACGTGTGTGTGCGTATGTATGTGTGTGTTTGTGTGATTTTTAGAGGATATCATACAAAATTTTTTCAGTGTCATCATAGCTTAATCCTTGAAACCAGTCGTGTGCTACTGTTCGAAGTTTGTAATTAGATAGATTAGATATTTTAAACTCCTTATTAGCAAAATTATATAAGGCGGGGCCCAAGAAATTTATATGATTTCTGCTTTTTTTAAGATTAGTTCTAGGAATAATAAAAACTTTATTCTTTTTACGCTTTGAAGCCAGGGTTAAGTCACTATTATCTCTAGGGAAACTATGCTGTTTTAAAATAAGGCTATGAAAGAATAGTTGTCGCACTGTGAGAACTTTAAAATCTTGATATAGGTCGAAGGTAGGGAACAGAAAAGGTTTGAAAGTAATAATTTTTAAGAGCATACGCTGAGCTCTTTCGAGACATATTAGACGCGTTTTTGCAGCTCCACCCCATGCGAGTATACAGTATCGAATGACAGATTCCCCCAAAGCCTTATATATTCTCATTTGAAAGGGATAGTCGCCAAGGTGTCTTATTGTTTTAAAGACCTTACCAAGTTTTCTGATCCTACCTGCGAGAGACTTAATGTGATGGTCCCACCTGAGGTGGTTGTCTATCGTTACACCTAGATATTTTATTTGTGCTACTCGCTCCAATGCTGCACATGAGCATTGATCCAGAGAAGCGCATCTATGAGCCTTAATTGTGAAATTGACATCCGGCTGTGTTTTAGTGGTCGTGGAAAAGGTGACATATTTCGTCTTGCTGTAATTCAACGTCAGCAGATTTGTGTCCAGCCATGAAATAACGGCATTTAGCGCGTATTCTGCGCTCCTCTGGACCAAGTCCCATGAACGGCCCTTTATGAGCAGGACTGTATCGTCAGCATAAGTGATTATTTGGCAGTTAGGGATGTTGAGGGAACAGAGATCGTTGATATATATTAAAAACAGGGTGGGGCCCAAAATACTGCCCTGCGGCACTCCGTATTCTATTTCTTGTACGTTACTGAGGGTAGAATTAATTTTGACCGTTTGTTTGCGCCCTGTCAGATAGGATCTAAATAAATTAAAGGTGTCTCCCCGAACACCAAGGCGTTCAAGTTTAGAGAGGAGGATTGGTACTGAAAGTTGAAACCGTATCAAACGCCTTGGCTAGATCGAGGAAAATACCTACACATTTATTTCCACAATCATTATTCAGGTTAACGAAATTAGTTAATGCTTCAACTGCATGGCTGGTGGACAAATTTCTACGAAAACCATACTGATTTGCAGATAAAAAATTTTGCGAATTTAAGTAGCTGATCAATCTATTGTTTATAATGCGTTCTAATATTTTCGATAGGATTGGTAGAATTGCTATAGGTCGATAGTTATTGACTAAAGACTTATCTCCGTTTTTAAAGATTGGACGAATGATAGCATGTTTAAAATCGCAAGGAAATACACCTTCTTCAAGACACCGGTTGAAAACTCGCGTTAATGGTTGAATTAATAAGTCTATGTTATCTTTAATCACACGTGAAGGAATGTTGTCGAACCCTGTAGCGCAGTCATTGTTCAGATTCTTGATGATATTGGTAATTTCATTATTATCGGTGGGCATTAGATGGAAAGAATTTATACTATTCTCTAAAAGTGTGCAAGATCTGGCCAATTCGCTTTCTGTGCTATTTAATTTAAGTAAGATTTCACAAGCTAAACTTTTACCTACACAAGAGAAATAATCATTAACCATGTTAATTGATCGATACGTTTGAGAGTCGGTTGATATCAACTCGGTGGCTTCTACTCTGCTTTGTTCTAAATAACAAAAACGTTTAATGCATTTCCATAATAGCTTGGGATTATGTGAGTGTTTTTCGATTTCTGAACGTTCGTAAGCACGTTTTAGTTTTTTTAAGGTATTGTTGCAAATATTTCTATATTTTTTATAATCTGCCAAAAGAATAGTATTATCTGGGTACTTTTTACATTTTTTGTGCATACGATCACGTTTACGAATACATTTTAATAAACCTGGTGTAATCCAAGGTTTAAAGATACGTTTTGAATGTGGAAGGTATCGTAACAATGTATTATTTAGTACAGAGCCACTTATTACCTCCATCAAGTACGACACAGCCTGGTTAGGATCGCATATTTGCTCAATTTTACCCCAATCAAATTCCTTTAGATTATTTGAAACGCTTTGATAACAAGTACTTTTTACAGTTCTCACTTGAAAATTTAAATTAACTTTGAGGAAAAGTAGCACTGGGTAGTGGTCAGTCACTTCGGAGAGCAGCACAGCTGTGTTTGATACATAATTAGTTTTCATCATAACATGGTCGAGACAATTATTCCCCCTAGTGGGCAAGGTATGTGCTGGATATAGACCAAAAAATGCGCACAAGTTAAGATATTCCATAGCTTTTGGGTCGCAGCTGTGTTCAGTAATATTAATATTAATATCACCCATTAAAATTATATTTGTGAAAGAACTGACCGATATCAAAATATTTTTAAGACTAATTAAGAACGGGTCAATATTCGAGAAACAAGGGGGCCGGTATATTGCTAGAATTACGCAATTTGATGAAATAGTAAGTTGTATGCACGTACCATTGGATAGATTTCTTTCTGTAGTTAAAACATTTTTTATACTTGACTTATAGTAAACAATGACCCCATCATTTTTATTATAGTTACATTTCGAAGCTGAAAAACAGTAACCATCCATAGAAGGATAATTGTCAAATTGTGATAGCCATCCCTCGGTTAATATAATTATATCCATTTGCATTTTAATACGCTGTAGCAAAACTAATAACCCATCAAAGTTACAATGAACGTTACGTATGTTTTGAGATAAAATAGCCATACCTTTATGTCCCATCTGCACTTGTAAATTCTTCTGCACACTTTCTGGAGAGCACGAAAAGGAACCACTTGTGTTTATAGAATCTAAATCAGTGTTTATTACATTTGAATCGAATGTAAAGAAATATTAAAAATCTCAAGGATTAAGACGTTAACGGTTGGTGTAAGAATTAAGTTGTATTTTTGTGTATGTTCGCAACTCTGTAAGCTGTTAGGATATCTATATTTAATTATTATTGTTACAAACGTAAATTGATGCACTTTTATTTCTTCCACTAACGAATATATAAACTCACATTTATTACGTAAAAATATAGCAATATAATAAGATGGAGTTATGAAAAAGTAATAAAAATTAAAACGTATGAGGGTTGATGCAAAACATTTTACAGAGTAGTGAATGCGGCAGAGAAAACCTGGCCAAGCGTGAAATGTTTGTGTAATGCAATTGGTGTGATTGTTTATGTTTGTAGATAAGTGAATGATTATTATTATTAATAAATAAATAATTATAAATATAAGTATACAATAATAATAGAATTTCTGGACATGTTTTATAGCAAAATTAGTTATACAATACCTAATTGACAATTCACAATATGTAAGCACTATTCTATATTGGTTTATAGTTTTTAATTTGTATATCACTATGGAGGTGTACGTGCGGGCTTCCGTCAGTTTTTCTAATATAGACACGATTATTAGCAACCCAACAATATTTATAATTGATGGTTTTACATAATTGACGCGCAAGAAAAAACAACTTTTTTGTTTTATCGGGGTAACATTCTGAGACATACACTATCACTTTTGGGCTAGCGATACCGAGATCACAAGAGTTCAAGCGCGCCTGTTTGTTTTTCTCGTTATATGATTTCACTGCTTTGATGAGACGATATTTGAGTTCGGGGTTTTTTAATTCAACTGATACGGGTTTGACACTGCTGGCGGGTCCTGGGTTTCGAGATATGTTGATAAGTTGCGAATCTTCTATTGGCATCCTTATAGTTTCGCATAGTCTTCCAAAAATGTCTTTTAGGTCTTCATTTTCCTTTTTAGGTAAATTCCGGATTTCTAATATGTTCGCTCGTTGTTTCTGTTGCAGGTTGTACATTTGATTTTCGAGAACTTCTAGGCACTGCTGGTTTGCTTGATTTTCTTTTTCAAGAATTTCTAACTTTTTATTTCTATCATTAATGGTGTTTGATAAAAATTCAATAGATTTTTCCAGATCCAAGTTTATTTTTTGCATCTCTTTAACGTCGTGTTTAAGGGTTTTCACGTCTTGAACTAATTTCTCAATAATTTCATTTTTCCAACTATTTAACATAGAACTTATTTCTTCTTTAAAACACTTAAACAGTTCCTTCATTTCATCCGTTGAAGATGTCTTCTTCCTTTGAGTAATAAAAGTATTTGGAGATGCGTTCGTCGAATCTTTATTTGCTTTCAATTTATCCATATTATTTGATTATCTCGATCTCGATAGTCTCTGCGGCAAAGTTAGTCTGTGCAATTGAAGTTGGAAACGTAAGGTCACTATGCAGACGTCCGAACGACTCGAGCGCCGCCGACGGAATCCCTTTCCCTCACCATTTAACGATGGAGGGCTATTAAGTTGTGTGGTTAGTCGATTAGTTGACTCACCCAATAGATTACTTTTCTCAAACAAAAACATTTTCTCGGATACCAAATAACGCTTTTACTTTTACAAGATACACTAAAAGAAGCCTGCCTGGAAGAGATCACTCTTTAGTGATAAGGCCGCCCTCTGTGCTAGTTTAGCTATAAGTTTTAGTTTTAAGTAATTTGTATTATTAACTAGCATAGTAGTGTTATAAATAAAAATAAATAAAATAAAATATAAATATGTTGTGTAGGTTTAAGAATAAATTACACGAAATGAGCTAGAAGATAAAGTTTGAAAAAAAAATGCCTAGGTTCGATCTGTATTTAGCATGTATTTTATAGCATTAAATTTATATTTAAATTTTTTATAATTAACTATGAGAAATCAAATTTTTAAAGAATAGAAAAAGTACCACGAGGCGTGTTGGAATTCCGCCTCGTGATTAATTTTTTATCTTAAAGTCTAATGCCCAGGTTTAGTAGCAATACTAAAGTTATGTTTCAAAATGAGCGCATTGCGCTAACCTGAAATTGGCTCGCAGACCTGCAGTGGAGTCGCGGTTATATCGATACTAAGTGCACTACTTTTCATGAACTCAATAACCCCTGGAAGTCGGAAAGATGAAACGGTATATGAAGTAAACATTTTGTTCTGTTATTTTTAATCTTCTAGGAAGTGTATACTTGTAGAATGTAAATTTAGTACAAAGGATCTGAAGCCAAATTAAATAAACATATAGGTACTATACTCCCATAAAATCACTAACTATACGGTTTGTAGCGAAAACATAATTCAAAGGGGATGAAAAGGGAGATAGAAATTTGAGTTCTATGTCGGTATGTCACTGAATAAAGTGAAGTGTTTAGTGCGAACTGCGAAGTCGCGGGCGGTTAGCTAGTTAAAATAAATGAATAAACGCATATATAGGTACATATGCGGTAGGTTAGGAATATGAACTTCATCTAAATCAAGTTAAAAATTTATTTATAGAGAAACCCGTGGTGGTTGCCTGCAAATATTATTAATCTGTGATCAAAGTAACTATTCACTATTTTGTTTCATTCTTCCTTTGATTAAATATAACGTGAAAGTAAAAGGGACTTACCTAATTATATCATGCACCAACAAAATAAGTCCATAAGTAGGTTATTCGCAAACTATATTACATTGTATGAAAGTCCGGCAAATTGGATGATGAGGGAACATGAAAATATGTAATACCTCCACGAAGAAAAAGAGAAAAGGCCTGAAGGTCTTAATTTACGTTTCACACGTACCAATAATAACTGAAATAATTATGACGTGTCTATGAGTCTATGAGTTCTTGGCTTGAATAAACCATTGTTGTATGTTTGTTTACCACTTACAGTAATGTGTGAAGATTGTTTCTTACAGTTAGATATTTTGGATTGGTTTGTAGTTAACACTTACTCGTTAGTTACTATTGTATTTTAATAGCGGTTACTAGTGACATTGTTGTAATAGTGACTAGTATCCGTCATGTGTGTGTAAAATTTTATCCGAATAGGTTTAGTAGTTTGAGAGTAGTTATTGTCAGTAATGTGCAAACAAATATAGACACTTGCATGTTAGCTGTCAGTTAGTGGTATAGAGAATTAATTGTATTTAAAATAAATTATATCAAATGTAATTTAAATCAAGCATGAAAGCTCGTCAAGCGATTTAATCATCCACATTCTACCACATCTGGATTCAGTAACAGATCGAGACGTCATAGCACCCCTACGCAAAAAAGCTATTTACATTATAAATGATTCATGCAAAAAGGTTTACATAAGTAATCCCTAAATCCTGACTACCATATAATTGGCAAAGCAATATAATCATTACAACGGGCGCACGATGCGCGCGCGCAGCTGATAACAGCTGACCGGTCGTCCCTCGTCCGGTTGGTAATGAGGTTTGAGCTGAATATTTATGGAATCATTTGAAAATAGGTAGTGGTCCTTGACGAATTATGTAATGTGTTACTTTTAGGTAAATTGAAAATAAAATTACGAGATGTATCTATTACTTATAAAAGAACCCTTGAACTACACTAGTCCAAAGTGGTCGATTTTCTAAACATTAATTTCAGGTGATTTTTTTTAATTATTTTAATTATGAGATCGATAGTACATTGAAGCGGGTTAAAATTTGGGATGGTAATTCATAAGGAGAATTCTATGGTATATTTTATTATTTTCCAAAGAATCTGTTTCTCTGAGTGTCATCTCATCATCTCGTAATTCAAACTATATTTAGCTAACAAATACTAGGCCGATTTAAAACCTGCTTCTATAATAATTTATCTAGTTTATAGGTACCTGAAAGTCTTTTTATGGCAAATCGATTGCACATAAATAAATAGCCACGTCAAAGGCTAAGGTCAATAAATAGCCATTATCCATTCGATATATTTGATTGATGACGTGACTTTTCACATATGGCTGAAGCCTGCGGAAATTTCTAGAAGTGACGATAAGTCCGCATTTTTATAGACCGCTTTGAATACGTTATTAATACTTATATGTAAAGTGTAACATGAACTTAGTTCTTTTTGCCTTCGTATTATACGATAAGTTTCAATTAGAATCATGTTTATATAGTTGGTTGTTTAGCATAATGAGCTTAGGAATCGAACCTGCCTTAGGTTTTGAATTATTTGTTTATGTATAGATGAAAAACGTTAATTTAAATGAATGTGTTAAATAAGTTGTTTTAATGATACTCTCACAAATAATGAGAGACCATGTTTAATACTTTTGCATAAAAGAGTCTATGAAAACTTAAAATTTTCAACGTTCAAATATTATGTTTACGTCGTCACAAGTGAACACAAAAAAGGGAGTGAAAAAAAAATATCAAAACACAGGTCCGTCAAAGGTGCATTCGTTGCAAATTGCGACTCAGCTCCGGTGCGCGCAAAAAATAAATCTGCGACAGCTGCCATCAAAACTTACTGCATTTGTATCGATAACGTTTTATTTTTGAACGTCCGTCGGCTAAGTTTAAATCGGTTTGCATTGTAGTTTTTGGGTTATCTATAAAGTTTTAACTCATGTGGAGGAAATATTTTTTTTAATTTATTTGTGATTTTTTATACAGTATTTGTAATGGATAAACTCATTAATCTATACTTATAATAAATCTGTAGAGAGGCCAATTCTGTACATGAAATATATTAAAAAAAAAACTATGAAGGGGTGATAAGGGATCGCTACTGATGCCAAAAATGCAATCAGTAAAATTTTTGTCTGTCTGTCTGTCTGTCTGTCTGTCTGTCTGTCTGTCTGTCTGTATATTCGTTATAGAAACAAAAACTACCCGACGGATTTCAACTAAATTTGGCACAATTATTCTTCATACTCCTGGGCAGGTTATAGTAAAAGAATCATGTAAATCAGTGTAGAAACACCAAAGTTATACATGAAATACGTTATATGTCATCGCGCGTGAATACAGAATCATGCCATAAGGACTATTTTTGTGTATCAGTTGCCGCGTTCGACGCGCTGCGCGGCGGGAGCTATAAAAATTAAAAAGGCGGCGGGTCTGTACCCGTTTCCCGTTGTCACGGCATCACGTGTGAATGGCTGAACCGATTTCGATTATTCTTTTCTATTATATTCCTTGAAGTACGAGGATGGTTCTTATGTAGAGAAAACGTAAATATGTACCACGGGCGAAGCCGGGGCGGACCGCTAGTTATTAAATAATGGTAATAAATATTAAAATTATGTATTTGGACGATTTAAAAGTACTTCTAAAGAAAGTCTCGTTGAATGTAGGTATAAGTGTTTGAATTACCCACTACTATACCAATAAAATTAAGTGTAAACATACTGATGCACTTAATATATATGAATTATTTAGATTTTTAGTTTCTATTTCTGTTTAACCCGGCTAAAGCCTATGCAGATATTATAAGTCATTAAAATAATAATTCACTTCCGTTTTATTAAGAAACGTTTATTATGAAAGAATAAGTGATGTTATGAAATAAAATAATAATAAAATAAACATTAAAACGTTAAATAACGCGTAATAATAAGAGTCTCTTTGATTATCATATATATATAAGCGCTTTCACATTAGATGGTCACTAATTAATTAAAATTAATAATTAAATAAGTTACGTTTTGGTTAATAATAAATAGGTTATTATTTTAATGTTGGAAGTCTTTGTTACTCATTTATGCAGACAATTATGATCCGTAAGTGTAATAAACTGCATACTTAGGTACTGATGAAGTTAGATTGTTAATGAATTTTAGTAACTAATTCGCCTGGGCTTCACTGAACTTGAAATTAGAAGTACTTTTAGTTCTATATTTACAATATTTTATATTGTACCAAACCAAAATCCAGAATTGTTTTTGAATGGTGTCGTAACAAACATATACCAGTAGAGTAGTATTCTTAAAAGCATTATTATCTTTTCGGTCAAGGCAAAAATCTCAAAAATCATAAATAATAATTAACACTAAGTGTTATTTATGCTCAACATAACACTAAAAAAGAAATAACAGAACATCAACATCACTCATAACCATTATTATTTTTAGTTTATTAGCTGTTGTAATAAATAAAATTAATGGTCACCATCAATCTCTAGTTCTCCAATTCTCTACATCAAAAGAAAATAAGTAGTTATATTAAATTTACAATATAAATAAACGACAATCACTAATAATAATTTGATCCACAGTTTTTATTTTAACAACTCCATAAATTCATGTCCATTTGGGACAGCTCTATAAGGAGAGAGGGAGATAGAAAATAGATTTGTTCAACCAAAAACATGGGACAAAAAAAACCGTGACTAGTGCACACCTGTTCTGTAGGTACGTGGTCCCAAACATCTGCTTTTAGCTGATAAAATAAATTATGGTAATGATTACTTTGCTGAGGCCTCGTTAAGTGCATTAAAACGAGATTTTTAAACATTTAAATAAAAAATTGATCATACAGTCTACACTCATGTCTTGTGATAAACTTCGACCAAAGTATACACTTTAAATCGAAGATAAATTTCGTAATTTTTGGTAACATTTCTTGAAATTAACAAATCTTACTCATTATTGTAACTTTTAATTAGCTAGGTACAGCATGTTTGTTAACTATTGCTGAGGTACATTTTCGTCACAAGTGATTCCTAGTTCCTATACCTTTTCACTATTTGATCTCTTTGTTTCTTATTATTTATTATACTTAGTAACATATAAAAAATACGATTGTCGATTGTGTACTCCAATAAATCATTTTTTGTGTTTGTTAAATACTCATTTACCATCGACTATCTTTATAGCAATAAGGAAACCGGAACACAATAACTAGTCTACTTATATTATAGAATTGTACTACCGTATGTTACTAACATGTAACTTGTGTTCAATAAGGAAGAATAGTACCATAATGATGTAATTTATGCAATTATTATACATAATATAGTTATTTTCTTCACAATTATTGTTTCTTACTTCATGTTAGTTCAATTATAATAATTGAAGTCCAACTTAGTGCTTAAATTTCTTTAATATTATTGAAATGTGTTTCTGTTTACGGATGGTTGTTATTTTAATATATTATTATTGAATTGAAATTTCATTCCTACATACAATCGGAACTAATTATTTAAAAAAAAATTGAATTCTTTCTACAGTGTTACTTGTATTATAATTATCTCGAAAGTAAAATACCTATGTAACTTCCTAGTATATTTATTTAATTTTCACATTTTAATAAGAAAACCCTATCCAAGCTTACTTTATCTAAAAGTTTGCCTATACGTATTGAATATTGATGATAAAACCACAATGACCCATCGCTTGTGTATTATAATCGCGAAAAACGTTAGAACTTAGAACCTTATCAGTTATCACTTAGCGTAATACAACAATGATTTCATTGATCATCAAGAATTATTATTATTAACAAAACTCATAATTTATGTATATATGCTATAATTGTAGCCTGTGTGACAATTCTGATGATACAGCTGTCCGGCTTAAGGGCATGCCAAAGAAGCATAGGTACATACATACACTCAAAATTTTAGATGATCTTAGTCTAAAACCATAACCCTCCTTTCACAGTCGGGTAAAACTAAATTACGTAAAATATACATTGTTTACATCATACATGGACGTGACGCGCTTGTCCTTCCAAGAAATCGTCTAACGGAACTCGGAACGGTCTTTTCGTGTGTTGCGCCTTCTATGGAACTATTGTTCTTGATGACGTGGTTCCGGTACTATAGGAACTAGTATTGTGTATTATGGTGTATGATTAAGTGGTTAGGTTTCAATCGAAAAAAAAATATAAGTTCTTTTTTTATAGGTAGTCGTATATCCCAGGTCGAACTTATATTTCAAAAATATCAATAACCATTTAGACTAAAAAAAGATAGTGCACCAGGTTTGATGTTGATATAATTTTTTTACTAATTATATGTATTTAAAAATCTCAGTTACAGGCTATAGCACAGCATTCAGGCTTCAACGGATACTTGCTAAAAGTGTTCATAGTGAAAAGCAAGTTTCGTTTTGTATTTTACAATTTACAAGGATTGAGAAGACTAATTCTTCAAGGGCGCAAACTATTATCGATTAATTTAAAATTTAAATTTAATGGTTTTAGAGGCGAAACAGAACTAGAACCCCCAAATTTCAGAGATAATAATTGTTAAGTTTCAAATTCTCAACAGATCCTCCGAGTTTAATCGTCGTACCTATTAAAACTAACACTGAAACACGATTTAGTTAAATCACTATATTCAACTAAATTAAACGTATTTATTATTTATTTAACGAAATAATTAATTAAGTAATAGGTATTTATTTTTTATGTTTGTACGTAATAATAAATTGCAAAACATATTACGGTCTGTTTATTCTAGCCAATCTCACCTGACGCTTCCACATTTTAAACTCGGCATAAAGGCAAGTTTAAAACTATCGCGTTTTAACAAAAAATCCTCGTCATTTCTGTTGACAATAATACGTAGCGTAAAAACGTACGTAATAACAATTGATATTTATGTAGCCTTTTTTAGAGGTTTTATTGTATGGTACTTACTACTCGTAAAGCTTTAATTGCTAGAAATTGACTAATTATTCAATTTACTAGCCAATATTCTCTTGGCATTGAGCCAAAGCAGTTCTGTATTGTTCAAGATGCTTGTTCATTGATTTCTGAACTAAAGTAACTAAATAAATAATAATCTCCAGTCCATAGTCGTATACTTAGTAGATAAAAGGTAGATTAAGACATATTCCAAGCTGAATGATTGTGAAATATATTATCCAAAAATACACAATAATACATACCGACGCGACGTCGGAAGCGAAATTATATTTTGCGCTCCAAAAAGCCACTAAGAATTGGGTAAACTCAAACAGTTGTTAAAATTTAGACGCATCTGGAGACTGGTACTAAAAGAAAAGTTTGTTCGAGTAAACCCACACGTTTTTAACATAATTGGTTGTAAATTTGTTCCGCTAGAAGTAGGCACATGACTGATGCCTTAATTGTTTAATGACTGCTAAATAGAGGTGTTAAGTTATACAGCCTTATTAAGATTTATACCAAATGTATACGATTGTATATAACTAAAATACCTACATAGTTCTCAATTTGTTTCATTACGTGTACATATTTCATGTTATTTATCGTATAAGTTTACCGTCATATAGGTACCTAAACATATTTGGATAAAGCTCAATAATTAATTCAATACAAACATTCTATTATAAACTAATAGAAAAAACGAAAGCTATATTTCATTCGTATTTCCTGAGGTATGAGATTTTAATCACAAATTCAGCTCATTATGTCATACTCGTTAACAAGTTTTTAAGCCTAGAGCGATCTCGTCAGAATTATAATTATGAATTTTATATCTAGAAAGGACATCGTCTAGAATCTAGATTATTTTATCATGAAAGTAGCTGAGTTCTTTTAGACTTTCATAATTCTCTGATAGGTAATCTATATAGGTATGTATATAAAAATGAAACCCGTTTTCCTTGGTCACGGCATCACGCGTGAAAGGGTGGACCGATTTTGATAATTCTTTTTTTATTATATTCCTTGAAGTACGAGGATGGTTATTACTTGTTATGTAGAGAAAACGTAAATATGTACCACGGGCGAAGCCGGGGCGGACCGCTAGTCTAATCTAATTTATAAAACAATACTTTTGGTACGACTAGGATCTAGATTAAGGTTCGTGTTACAGGTAATATTTACGTATCAATGTGTCAACAAAAGCTTATCAATTTATCTCAAGAAAATTCTCAGATCCGTTCTGAGTCACACGTCATTAGGACAAATCTTAAAAAGCCTTGGATTCCGTGCCCGTGAGTCACACAGCTTTTCTTTTTATTTCGTAACCGGTTATGATTAACTTATTAGTCAAGGGACAGTTTATATTTTATCATTACTGTTACGTTAGTAAATACTAATCGCTGATAAGGAGTACGGAATTACAATAAGACGAAATCGTAAGGTAAAAACCATATTGTATCGAATTGTAAGTTAATATTAATTATTATCTTTTGTTTTTCAAATCGAAAGGATTCATATAAAACAAGGATACCATGTATAAATCCATACTAATATTATAAATGCGAAAGTAACTCTGTCTGTCTGTCTGTTACTCAATCACGCCTAAACTACTGAACCAATTTTCATGAAATTTGGTATGGAGATATTTTGATATCCGAGAAAGGACAAAGGCTACTTTTTATCCCGGGAAAATTACGCAATCCCGGAAATCCCACGGGAACGGGAACTATGCGGGGTTATCTTTCACTGCGCGGGCGAAGCCGCGGGCGGAAACCTAGTAATTAATATGACTATTATTTACCATAAACAATAAACATGTTTCTGACGAGATATTCGGAATTTTCAATTTAGTTGGTAGGTAGGTAAATAAAACATAAACCGTACAAAATTGAATGTATTTTATCATAATAATTTCGTGCTATTTTTGCCTTTTTGAACATTATTTTAGAGAATGTGATTATTTTAGCAAGTACTTAAGAGTTAAGATGTAGGTACTTTTAAGTTCTTAGGGTAGGTAGATGTCATAGGCCCTGGCACAGTAAAAGTTAAAACCCCTATAATAATGTGGTACACTTCACACATCAATATATAGGTAGGTTTAAGAGCACGATTCTTATTCGCTAGCAGTTACCTACCTATATCTCAACCCTTGTATTAGAGCCGACATAGGAGTTCTTATTTTTCCTTTCATGTCCTGTAAATTGCATAGTCGTTCAGAAACAATGCAGCACTCGAGAATCGAACGTGTGTTGTGAACGAATCGATATCGCTGATGTTGCATTTTGATTGTCGACTCGTTACTACATAGACTGTTTTGCACGCCTCATAAGCGAAGCGTTGAGGTGGGTACTACTGTCACTTCGCGCAAAACATCTGATTTTTCAAACTTAAAATGTCTTTATGTATCATACATTGCACTTGTAAGATAATACATACACACACATATTAAGAAAAAACACTATTTTTAACGTTCATGATATTTTTGATGCCATTTTTGTTATTTAAACTAGTTAAAAAACAGTTTAAAAAAGTTCTGTCTTGGACGTCCGTGTGTCTGTATGTGCGGATCCTTTTTCTTGTTAACACGATAGCGACCGAAATACTTTACTAATCGAGTCTTTTTTTTTCTCTTACGCTTGAGTATGCTCAGGAATAGAACCCTTTCATTTTTCAGGGTCTGATTCGATGTGGTTTAATTGTTATTAAATAAACAAAAATAATAATGGGGTTTCTTTAGAGAACTGCCGCACGTATTATAGGTTTTTTGTGGGGGGGGGATGGGGGGGAGGAGGGGGGGACCCTCCCACCAAAAGGGGAAAGTTAGGAAACCAATAGTTTTGGAGAAAAATCAATTTTCCTATTCTAACCTCAAAATGTATGGAAATGGTGTAACAAAAATTTTACGATACATAAATAAAATACAAACAAGTTGTGAAAACCTACGTAGTTTTTTTTATTTGAGTGGGAATCGCCCTAAAGTCGCTTCTGGCACTCGCCGGCCGCTGCCGCGGCACGCTCGCTTCGCTCGCTCGGCTCGTGCGGCAGTTCAAGAGTTAACCTAACACGCTCGTCGCTTCGCTCCTCGCTACCTATTTGGATATTAGAAATAAAAGTTTAATAGTTTTTTAACCTACCTATGTAGATTTTTTTTGTTTGAGTAGGAATCGCCCTAAAGTCGCTTTTGGCACTCGCCGGCCGCAGCGTAAAGTCACAGTAAAGTGAAATGGAACGTCTTGGTCCGCTTTTTTTGCACAACAAAACGGATAAATGCACTTTTTTTGCACAAAAAATTATTAACTTTAAAAATTAATAACTAAAAAACTACAAGTTTCCTAACGATAATATTTTGGAATTACAATCTTACATTACCTAGCTAACTAAAAATATAAATATTTCAAACAAATTCGTGCGGCAGTTAACTAAAGCCAACCCACGGTAGCTGTATATGCGTGTACATGCTTTTTGCGAAATATGCTTGTGGTCTTGTTCTTAGAATATGATATGGAATTTATTTTTGAAATTATAACAGAAATGTAGATTTACTTACGTAATATTATGGAGCAATTACCTTCCTGCTTAGCTTTCAATTATTCACACAAAAAAACAAAATGTATTTTAAATTATTATTTAATATTTATGTAAATTCTTAAATGAAAGAAGAGTAGGAAGGTAATACAATCAAAGATTTGAATACAATTATTAAGCCTCAGTTTCATATTATGTACATATTACCTACCTGGTAAATAATTATAATTTACTATTATTTATTTTACTAAAAATATTAACATAGATACGTAATGGTTTTGCCAGTATAGTAAACCCCTTATTATGGTACTATAAAGTAATAAAATATCGTCGTCCCAGCTCAACCCCCGCAAATTCGCCCGGGCTCGCTGTACATACCCTATCGCAAAGCTACGGGCGGGTGCCTTCACGGTAGGGCATCCCTAGTTACGACTTTTAACACACAAAAACAACCAAATAATAATCCCACTCAACAAACATGCTGAGACGAACTTATTACAAGACTTTCATTCAAACTTACCCTCTTAAAAAAATCGGTGATTGTATTGATCACAACATGTGTGTAAATACAAATCATGAAATAAAATCCAAACAAAAATCTTCTAGGCCACACATAAAAACAGTAGAAACTGTAATAGATTTAAAATCAGTACTCTGACACACACTACATCAAAATTTCCAAAACACTAATTTTTGCAAGTAACAATTTAATTAAAATTTAACTCAATATAACGTCCACTCCCTATAAAATACATCAAAAGACTGGTTCAGTTCGTTTCGTTCATAGGTTTCCAGTTCACAGTTCACTCTTCATTGAATGAGTGAGAAATTATGAATGGATGACAGCATGGCATGGAACGAAAGGAGTTGCTTTAATATGAATGACCGAGTTAATGTCAACTCGAATAATTATAACGTCAGATTGTGACATGTAAAAAGTTCAATCTGCCATCTAGTTTTCCAGATATGGAACTATGTATTTCTTACTTTGTATATTAAATTTTTTACGAGTTTCTTTAATTAAATTATCAATAAAAATAGCAAGTTTTGTTCTTTTTTGTAGTATTTGCACATTAATATTTTTCATTCGAAGTTAGCAAGTTTACAGAACGCAGTTATTTTACATGTATCTAACTTCAGATCATTCTATTTATTATTGTCTCTTGACACAAGGACAATGTCAATTTCTATTTTCTGTCACAGTAGTTTACGTCAAACATGGAGGAGGATCGTCTCTTTGATGAAAGAATTTCTATTCGGGAATCTGCTAGACCCTTAAAAAAATATGGGAGTACTTGCAATCACATGAAAAGGAATGAAGAATATATCAAGCATGTCATGTCTAAAGGCGATACGTTACAAGGAATTGCACTAAAGTACGGTGTTACTGTAAGTGTGAACATCATAATAAATGTTGGTAAATGGTTTATTGGATGAATTTTTGATGAAGTGAACTGGTTTTTTATTTTAGATGGAGAAGATAAGACGTGCGAATCGATTATTCGCATCGGACAGTTTGTTCTTGCGAGAATATTTACTGATTCCTGTTACTAAGGATTCTCCATTTTACGAGAATGGTGAGAGAGTGACTGATATAGCGCCTCCTAACCACCGAGCGTCGATTGCGGGCATGCCCACGCGAGACTTCTCCCCTGGCAGCCCGGATGAAAAGGAATCATTTGACAATTTCCTGAACAGATTAGACTCATCTATTGCAACAATAAAAAAACATGTTGAAAAAACCAAGGAAAATAGCGAGTGAGTACTTTCAAATATATCTATGATTACAGTATGTATTCAATGTATTTTATATGCAGTTATGACTGAAAGAGCAATGAACTTCCTTTGTGATTAGATATGAACTTATGACCTTATTATGAAGAATAACTATTATATTTCAATGCTGACATTGTTGAACTCTTCCATTTGTAGTTTGTTATGCAGGAGTTTGTAGCGTAGCATTGACAAATATTGATAATGGCAAGCATATGGAATTTAGGCTTAGAGTAACATTTAATTGACAATTAAAGTGATTATTTATGTTTTTGTTTAAATAATGAAAATTAAAAATTGTGGATTTTGAGAATTTACTAGTTATATCTTTTATAAATTATACTAGCTGACCTGACAGACAACGTATTGTCCTCGCACAGACTGTCAACACATAAAGTTTAAATCAGACATATATTTTCATTATTTTTTAAGTCTGGCGCAAATTTCTTAAGTTTTTCTTTTCTTAAGATCCTTGTCCTGGCAATAACAAAAACAACAACAAAAGAATTAACAAAATCAGTTCAGCCGCTCATGCATGATGCCGTGACCAAGAGAAATTCATTTTTAGAGATATCCATAGAGATTATCTAAAGCAACCTTCTCTCAAACCAAATCCAAATCTGAAACCATAAATCAATACTAATTTACATCATCTCAGATCAATTTTCACTCAAATACTGTTCACTCAATTACAAGTACAAATTTTTTCACACTTCATTTGCCACTTTTGCTTCAAGTGTCCAGCCGTGATTTACAGCTTGAATAATGTTACACTTGAATTAATTCATTCTGAAATATGTTTGATACATTGTGTACAGCAATTAATTATTTAACGTTGTGAAAGAAACAATTTAATTTAGAATCGTGCTGGAGATATTATCTTTATAAAAAACATGAAATCATTTCTACAGTGTGATTAAAAATATCTAAAACCTGATTAAAAAATGTAATTCAAATCTAATCCTATCCTATTAATATAATATAATAAATGTGAAAGTTTGTCAGAATGGAATGTATGTGTATTGTGTATGTATGTTTGTTACTCTTTCACACAAATACTACTGAACAGATTACAATGAAATTTAGCACACATATAGAGGGTAACTCGGATTAACACATAGGATAGGCTTTATCCACAAAAACCCAAGGGAACGGACTATGCGGGTTTTTCTTTTAAAATGCAGGCATAGCCGCGGTCGGAAAGCTACTTTATAAATGAGAAATTTTTTATAAAAAGAAAAAAAATTATCACTTGGCCGGATTCAATCCTGAAAGAACAAGTAGTTTAAAACACATAACAGTATCTCATAAATGTGAATAAAATCTATGAATGCAATAAATAATGTTTTATTTTACTCTCTAAAATATCTCTATGAAAATTCAAATGAGAATGTTTTACTCAGAACTCTGTAGAAAGGCTGTCATAATATATTATTAGGTTATGCACATTTTCATATACACTCGAATATTATTTAACATAATATTAATAAAGTATAAGCCTTGATAAAATAGCAATCATTGAGTCAATACATGACTGGGAGCTCATAGTGATAAATTTGTTTACCAAATATGATAACACAACCTTTGATGTGTATTATTAAGTATTTTGGTACATTACAATTTATAAATAATTAACTTTAAATTGTTTTAAAGGTATTAAGGTTGATCATTAATATTATAAATAATCAATTACAAGGAAATTAATAACAATGGTGCATGATGCAATTAAAATTATTTTCAATGCAACATTTATTTAGCTTATTTGCTATTAAATATATGTACCTATAATATGTATCGTAATTTTCATTATATAAAATAAGAAACATTAAAAAATATAGTTCTTAAAAATAATAAGAATTATCTAAATTTTATAAGATTCTTTATATAATTAAACTACGGAGATAAATATCCACATAAACTAGTGTTTATGTAAATGTAAAAATATCTAACCCAGTTCCTGGAATATGAACATAAATCTCCTCTTGCTAAAATAAAATTTGACTGCATCAAACGCGTGCTAAATAATTCGTATACTTTATTCTATAATTCGTATACTTTCTACGACAGCCAGTCACATGACGGCGCGGTTGCGCAAATACCTTTCTTATTTTCCGCGTCTTAAGTCGTATAACCTTTTTAATCTGTTGGAAAAGTATTATTAATACCTACGTAAAGAGGTGATGTGAGGATAGGTTATTAGAACTCCGGGAGTGGCACGTGAAATGTGGCTAATTAGCCATATTATACTTCTTTTGTCTCTTTTTCGCTCACGATAGTTGAATCATGCCGTCTTACTTTGACGTCGAATCGAGTGTGCCGTTTTTGAAAATGGAATGTTGTGATAGCATCCTACCTTCACCCCGTCCGATTAGGGCCCTTCTGGCCTCCTCCACTCAAGCGACAGCCCAAGCCGAGGTTCGTGGTCCCCGTCAAGGGGGGACGCCCTTGTGCATGTCGCTACCAGGGTGAACCTTCAGTTCACCCCCGCGTCCGCGTTAAAATGTAGAAGCCCTTCTGGCTAACATTGAGAGACACCACACAAAAAAAAAAAAAACCTACCTTCACTTTTACTTATAAGTTATAATCATTAATATTATAATAATTGTTCAGTGGTTTATACAGTTTATTAAATAGTTTCTTGTATCGTAGAATGCATCTTACGAAGCAAATGTAGTAGTCACGAGGTAGGAGTTAGGATTGTCAAGGTTACCAGTCAATTAACGGTAGGAAGTTTTTGCGCTTTGTTTTTCTCCGTGTCTTTCTTTCACGCTGCATTGGGTTTTATCGCAGAATGATTTCCGTTGGATTGTAGTCTAACGATTGTTCTTCCGTGTTGTGTATTATGGATTGATTTAAATTATACAGTAGGTTATGAAACATTAAAATCAAGTAATGAGTTCAGTATGCGTAATGCACATAATATTGAAGAAAAGGAAAATGATAGAATTCCTATTTTCCTGAACGAGTGCCATGTTTAGTGGTTACCTCATTATTTATCTTATTGTAATAATGAGGTTATTCTAGTATGTATTTTTAAAAGCACAGTTAAATATTGTAGCTATGTACCTATCTAATTGTCGCAAGATATTTTTAGATAATTGATAAAGTACGTAACTATTAACATAATTTACGTAATTGCATATAAACACCTTATCAAACTATAATTTGATCAAATACTGTAAAAACTGCATTTATATCTTAAATTTAAATATATTATAACAATCATTGTTTCCGTCATACCAATAGATCTAATTATATCGATAAATATTAAATATGCTAATATTAAGGCAGATTTACATTTTAATTGTATGCATATTTTATTATTTAGACATAAAATAAAAATTTAAATCTATCTATGAATAATTAATTTTTAAAGATTTACGTTTTCTACAATTCGTTTCCATAGAAATATTAATACAGCAAGATTTCATCACGATTCCAATATCGAGTAATGAAAAATAATACGATTTTTCATACGAGTGAGTGTAACGTAATAATTAGACGTAATTATTAGGGTTGTAACGGAACTCCGCCTCCGCCTCCGTTACTGCGGAACTTCCGCAAAGAATTTAACCTCCGCCTCCGCAAAATTTATGCGGAGTCATATCGGAAGTTCATTTACGATCACAAACAACGCGCAAGGAGCGACGCTAGGCGACGTGGCCGCTCGGCTGCTTGTTTTCAAGTGAAATGGTCGAGAGTTTGCTAAAGCCGCGGAAACACGGCCAAGCGGGTGGTGGGAGTGTGATTGAATGAATAACAGGAATCAACTTGTCAAAGCGTTCGGTACCGCGTAGTTGCAATTGAGCCGTGATTGTTTTAAGTAATTTTGTGCGTAACTGTTAGTTATTGTTATTTAAATAACGTGATGAAGCCGAAAACTAGTGAAATTTGGCAGTACTTTGTAGAAGTAGACGATAATTATAAATTTTCCCAACAAATTTCACCTCCGCCTCCGCCTCCGTTAACCTCCGCATCCGCGGAAGCGGACCTCTTCACCTCCGCATCCGCCTCCGCCTCCGCTAAGTAGGCCTCCGTTACAACCCACTAGGGTTGTAACGGAGGGTTGTAACGTATCTGATAATAATTACTAAATTATTATCAGATACGCCAGTTAACTGCGCACTTATGTTTTAATTAGTTACTACATTATGGACAAAAATAATAGATATAGGTATCTGTGGGTTGTGAGTTGTGACTTGTGAGTGGCCGTTTTCATTGCAACTTTTTATAACTGCGTCAAATATAGAGGTATAATATAGTTACCTACTACACATTATAATCTTATAATATAAAAATGAATCGCCAAATGTGTAGCTATGTAAGCGCAAAACTCGAAAACGGCTTAACCGATTACGTTGAAGACGTAGGTACGTATATAATATACCAGATGACAGAATGTGTATGTAAAGGCGGTTTAAATTTTTATAAAAAAACTAGAGGTCCGCCCCGGCTTCGCCCGTGGTACATATTTCGCAATAAAAGGTAGCCTTTTCGGGTATCAAAATATCTCCATACCAAATTTCATGCAAATTGGTTCAGTAGTTTAGGCGTGATTGAGTAACAGACAGACAGAGTTACTTTCGCATTTATAATATTAGTATGGAAAAAAATATTGATTTGTGAATTAGTTTAACCACCGTGTCATATAAAAATTAAAAATACGAGCTAGATTTCGAACAAAACTTAGACCGAATAAATAAAAAAATTTTATCTTTTGAATTTAGGAATTTATTTTACTTAATAAAAATTATTGTTACGCTATAAAATATATTGGTCATCGTATGAGATAGTTTTTGAATAGAAGCATTCAAAATATATTTTTCTTCTCATATCTCAATAAAATTCACCTCCAGTTCATATCCAAGTTAAAAGCTGATGTAATACAATAACAATAACATTTCAAGTCTTTCAAACATAATAATACTACGTTATGAATAACACTTGACCGTGGGTGGGTAACACTTTCCGACTAAAAGACTCTCCAGAGCTTTCGACTGACGGTACCGTCAGCAACGTAGCAATAAAACATTTTTATTTTTGTAAAATTTAATATCCGCGAAGGTATGCTGATATGAACATAAAACACAAATAGATGCGTGGAAATTTTGTGCGTTGTAATAAATATTTACATGGCTGCAGTAAAGCTAGTTTATCTGTCGCAATGTAATCTGTTTCAATATGCAGATATGACAAAAAGTTATGAGGAATTGATACATTAAAAGTTGTAAAGAATGTTCATATACAGTGCGTCTTAATGGAGTTGTTGATATTGTTAAGACTAAATGGTACTGACTACTGATTAAAAATGCGTCACTATTATTGTTCAAATCTTAATCTTAATACCTACATTACATTATAAAGGCGAAAGTTTGTTTGGATGTATGGATGTATGGATGTTTGTTACTCTTTCACGTAAAAACTACTGAACCGATTACAATGAAATTTATGAATTTAGCACACATATAGAGGGTAACTTGGATTAACACATAGGATAGGTTTTATCCCGGAAATCCCACGGGAACGGGAACTATGCGGGTTTTCCTTTGAAAACGCGGGAGAAGCCGCGGGCGGAAATCTAGTTAATACATATTTTGAAAAGATTAACGTTTTAAAGATTTACGTCTAATTATTTTTGTAGTTTGTTTTTGAGCCCTTTATATGGAACCGAAGTGAAATCTTGCATGTTTGAATTAGTCAGACGTCAAAAGTCGAAAGTACAGGCAGGCACCAAATTGGAATTCGCAATATATGTTGTAAATATAATACTTGTGTGTTCTTCATCTGTATCAATATTAATATAAACATCGAAATATATTGACTGACCGGTTGGCTTGGTTGGTAGTGGCCCTGCCTTCCAAGCCAGAGGTCGTGGGTTCGACTCCCACCCGGGGCAAATATTTGTGTGTTTGCTATATGTCTGGGTGTTAAATATCTATATAAGTATTTATTTAAAAATTATATATGACGTATGTTTATCAGCCATCTGGTTTTCATAACACAAGCGAAAGCTTAGTATGGGATCAGTCATCAGATCGTGCCGTGTGTGAAAATTGTCCTGAAATTTTCCCTCAAATATTTAATATTGATATAATATGTATAACACTGATTTTATAACTTTTTTACGGAAAATTTTATCGCGAATATGCCGACTGTATTTATCATATTATTTACAGAAATTGTAACATAATTCAAGGTTATAGTTCTAATTGTTGTGTCTATGACACACTACTTGTTAAATGAAAAATGTTTTTACAACACGATACCGAGTTTTGGCTGTTATATGAACTTGTTTGAAAATATGCATACTTTGTTAGAGCGAGTTTGTACAGCAATATTAACTTTTTAACATAGTAACAAAGTTTAAATTGGCTTGGCACTAACGTTCTGACTAACCAATTGCCATACTGATTCAATTTGGTTATGACTATAAATAAATACTCCCGTCTTTGTACGTATTGTGATCTTGTTTAGTTAAAACTTATATGTATAGCTAATGTATGTATTTTTTTTGCATGTATTTAAATGATAATTTTATGACCCATAAAATGTATTTCCAGTAGATCTATTTTTTACATTTTGAACAAAATGAGTCGCTAGGTTGTATCTTATCTACAGATACGCGATCCTAGTGTGATTGTCAACACCCACAAACATAGGGTCTGTTCATATCATAATCCTTTATTGCGGGCATAAAGCTATTTAAGCAGTGGACGAACAGTTTATAACCACTTGTATATAGATGGTGTATTGATACATAATGTATTATGTGGTTGGTATTCTTATTTATCATGGAATATTTTGTACGCACAAGATATGTTTTCGGCTATTGCTAAGCAAAAAAGATCGGCCTAAATAATGAGATTAGTGATTACCAAGATAATTACGAAAATAATTTTTGTAATTCTGATATCGAAAAAGATAATATTTGTAAAGTTAGAAATTAGAAAGGTAGGTATCGGTTAAAATCTACAATAGGAATTTATGATAAAGAGGGAGGTATTTGATTCCTAGTGCTATTTTAGAAAAATAAATATCTGGCCGTCCATGGGCCGTCCACTATATTATATTCTGTTTAACGACACAAATGATAGCTGGTAAAGTTTTTAAATTATGAAGGTAGTTTTTATTTCGGTCATCTATGATTAATTAATTTCATAGGCGCCGTCGAATATTGAGTGTCCCACTTATAATAATTAGGTTTCGCACATATATTTTACATTTATTTTATATACGAGCTCCACCTATTGGTTGGATTATAAATAAAAACGATGATTATATTACAATTTAGTTACTCGTTGGTTAACTTAAGCCTGTTATCCTGACATATTATTAAATTGATTGTTTAAATTCAATCAAATGGTAAAGGATTCTCAAACTAAAGCCAGTAAAACTTTAAATTTAAAATCAACCAGAATAAATTTAATCTTTCTTAGAAATAACATTATAAGCGCGACAGTTGGTAAGAATGTTTGAATTATTCTTAAGCCTGCACGCATAAATAGCGAATCTATGAAATTTGGTACAGAGATATATCATATATATATAACGCTCCCGCGCTCTGGATAGGTACACAGGCTACATTTATCCTACCACGCTAGTAAAACGCGCGGTATCCAGGCAGTAGCCCCATACATGTTATTGGTTTACATTTGACCTACAGTCTAGACTGTCTTGCAAACTATAGCTTTGTTAGAAGAGGGTGTGCCTCACGGTTCACATATACCTGGCCGATGACTCATATTGGTGTAAAAAGTGGTTACATAACAAGGATATTAATCAAACGTTGTCTCCTCCATACTAAAATATGTAGAAGTGTTATGATTGCATTCTATTAGAGAACCCACCTTCTAAACGAAACCGCTCAATCTAAATAGGAAGTTTTATTTGAGCAGTGAATCCCGTAATTTAGTATTTGTAGGATGTGTTACTCTGTCTTGACTTGGATAAATATCTTGTCTCTGTGATAAAGACTGCTTTGTGACGTGTTTCTTCTTCTTTTTGGTTTCATTTCACATTTTGCCTTTGTGTTATAAATTGCTTGGTTAGTCATGCAGCCGAATACGACTCTAGAACCTCTGCCCCTGTGTTTGGTGTCTGGCATTGTGTTATTCAAATGTGAGACTAGTTGGTTTGGTTAGTATGAAGTATTTCTTTAAATCTTGTGTTATTCTGTTTGTATAATCTACTAGTGGTCCGCCCCGGCTTCGCCCGTGGTACATATTTCGCAATAAAAGGTAGCCTATGTCCTTTCTCGGGTATCAAAATATCTCCATACCAAATTTCATGCATATTGGTTCAGTAGTTAGGCGTGATTGAGTAACAGACAGACAGACAGAGTTACTTTCGCATTTATAATATTAGTATGGATGTATGATGAATGAATTGAATGATTGTCGTGAATGAGTATCCAAAAAACTTTCGCATTTATAATATAAGTAGGATCGATGTTCATAATTTCTCAGTATAGTTTAGTACTATCAGGATCATGCACTATAATTGGCCACTAACGGAGATACTTGTTTATAAGGACCATCTGGAAGTCGGACTTAGTGACCTACTTCTAGGCTCTTGTTGCGATAGTATATTGTATTTTATTTAACTTCGATCTGATGAAGTTCTATGTTAGGTTCAATAAAACAAAAATATAGAATGCGTTCAAAAATGATTTAAATTCGATAAAAAGTATTCCTCCGTAGCTTGTAGATATATTATTCTCGTCTTCAGCTCGCAGTTTTGTCCTCAATATAGCCAAATAAAAAGTTACCTACATTTTATTTCAGACCTTATTCTTTAAGATTTTTGCTTAAAGAAGGCTTAAATCTTTTGAATTAACATCTTTACATTCAGCTTTATAACATATGAAACTATGTTAGATAATTGACGCACATTGACGAGTTATCGCATACGTGTTTATCTCTAATTTACTGTGAAACATCTGCATACTGTGGCTTTTGACGTAACATTCAATCAAGAATATTGGACAAGGATTAAATGTTCATTTTATATGATATTTCCTGATGCACTAACTTAATGGATTTAGTGATTAAAATAAGTTTAATTTTAAATGACGAGTCTAACCTAATTCTCGGTCATTAACCTGGCATGATACCCTTAATTTGAATAAATCCTTGATAAAATTGTTATGACATTTAAAAGAGATTACATAGATAAGATTAGTCGTCTCGCAAATTTTACATGACGAATGTATGGCTTACATTAAACATTCTTTAGAGTCCATAAAGATTATTCTGTACCAAGATCTGATACAACGCAATATGAAAATTGTAAACAAAATTAATATCTGTAGGAAGTTTCCAGTCTTTATCTTATATATTAATTAGAATATTTAGGGAATAACTACTTACAAGATATTGAAAGACTAAAGTCTAAAGGTAAAGAGCATAGCTGTTTCACTTTTACATTATAAGAATTTTGGCTCTCGACTTAAAAATTACTGTTGCCTAATCTTGGCAACATACCATGGAATCAAGTGACGTATTTTCACTTCGTAGGATACGCAAGTGTAATCATAATGCAGATGTATAGGTTTCTTATATAGCTATCAAGAGAGATAACCTTAAAACCTAAAAAATAAATAAATTAGAAATAAATAATTTTAAAGAGCATCTTTAGAAAGTATAGGATAGTATATAAATAGATAATACAACCCAAATTTATTTAATCATAGACTGCCATCCAGTCGCGTCTGTCTGTCGATTATCCTATAGACAGCATCTTCCTGTCTATTGCTATCCCCTTATAAATATCCAGCTTTGTAAACCTTTATTAACCTACAGATTTCACATTCCAGCTTCGTCAAAGGTTTCGAAGATGACTTCGTCCGGCACAGACCGACCGCACGTTTACGGCAGTCTGCGTCCATGGGTGCATCTACCTCATACAATGAGGTGATCCCGCCGCCTCTACCGCCGCCGCCCTCGGCGTTGACACACGGCTGGAGGGTGGATAGCTCCCTGAAGCGACTCGAAAGGGCACACGATGATCTGTTCCAGTTGTAGCGCCCGAGACAGCGCAGGTGAGAGAATTTGGTTAGATTAGTTGCAGCTATGAATAGTTGGGTCGGAATTGGAGAAACGGATCCAGAGGCGTCAATATATAGTGGTAAGTTTACAAAATGCCACATAACTTAGCCCTCCTACAATGAGTTGATGACACATGGCTGGAGAGTGGACAGCTCCCTGAAGCGGCTCGTGCGCCCTCTCTAGGGCGCATGATGATATGTTCCAGTCGTAGCGCCCGAGACAGCGCAGGTGAGTGCCTGGATTGGTTAGGATTGAAGCTATAGGTCCAGTGGCGTCAATAGATTGTGGTAAGTTGACAAAATACCATATAATTTAACCCTCCTACAACAAGAATTAGAGCAGCTCTGGTGTGATTATCGTAGTGTCGTAGATATGTAATTGGAAAATGACGAAATGCCCCAACCCACTGCAATGCAAGGCAAGACTAGGGTATTACCTACAAAGTAATATGTAGTCATAAAAGATAGCCTTGTGGTCTTTAACTGTTGAGTTTAGTGGCAGGCAAAAATACAGTTACTAAATCAATAATATATCCATCATAATATATCTAACCTGATGTTAAAACAGATCTATTCCGCATTTATTTGCCTATAAATTTTTATTGATTTAATATCAACAAGATGTTCAACATTTTATACAAAGGAATACTTATGATGGATGTACGTCATGGCTAAAATATCCAATTGATCATAAAATTATATTGGATTTATATTTTTTAGCAGTGAATTCTTGGTCTACCAGTAATAGATGTTTATATTAGCTTTCAAGGGTATCAAAGTAATTTTAGAAATGAAAACCTTTTGGTATCGGGGTATATTTCGAGAGTGTACTGTAAGCTGCAATTAAGCAAATGTATAGGACGATCACTGCAACGCGATATGTATATTTTGTCAAATGAGTGAGGTACCTTAGGCTGCCTTGTTGACCATTAAAGAAATTCGGTCAGTGAAACAGATGTGATATACATCTATCCCACCGTAAATGTACGTCGTATGTATGTAGTATGTCTAGCATGTATCCTAAATTAAAACGTGTAGTAATGTAACAACAAACCTTATGTATTAATAACTTTGTATTATAAATTTCAGATATGCGCGTTTCCAATAACTACATCGCGACGTTAGAGCATGCGTGCTTCGCGCCGCACCGCGGTACGACGTCTAGTAGATATAGATAATGCTCTGATCTGTAATATACATTGATGTTCTATAAATACATAATTAGACTCACAATTGCATATTAAAAGGCGGTTAAATCTGCGAGCAGCGTAGTGCAAAAAATTCATACAAAAGAACACCTTATTTCCAGGTAGTAATGTTCAAAGTCGTTTGTATACGTTCATGAGAAAACTCTGCCTGATAAACGCGTTAGCAGAGTTATGCTCTGGACAATTTTTTTGAACGTGATTGTGAGTCTAGTTTAATTATAGATCAATGGATTATAAATGATACCTGGGCGGGTTATATTGAATCTTGCTTTAATTTTCTGTTTAATATATTAATTTTTAATTATAATTAACAAATGGATAAATTTCTTGCCGAAATGTTTTAATGTGTTTTGCAATGTAAAAATGTATATTCTGTTATTTTTTATCACAGTCATTTAGATAGCATCAATAATGTGTAAAATATATAATTAATTGTTAACTATGCTATTCAACTAAGAATAGGATCTACTTAGCGACATATTGTGACGTCATATATGTTAATTCAAACCAATTATTATTATTAGCTTTGCAATAACTTGACATTTAAATGTGATTTAAGCCCGGGGCTTAAAGATAAAATAAAACTTCAACTATTTGCAAAAAGATGAATTTTTATTGTGATGTATTTTTCAAGTGACACGTGAAAAGTCTTATTCTTAGTTGGATACCGTAGTATAAGACCTCTGTTACTAAATAATGAGTAAGTATGATTATTATCTACCTTAATTAGCGGCATTATACAGGTATATTCTATATTCTAGTAAAATATAAATAATCTACATCAAATGATTATTTTTAAATCCTTAAACTTCGAAATGTTCAAGCTACATGTACTCAGAAGGTAAATATTAACCGTCTCATATTTTTCATAACGAAAGAAAGAGACGGATATAATATTTGATACCTTCATTTGTCACTTGAACATTGTGAGGCACTTACCATATTTAAAGACATGTCTACAGTTATATTAAGTGTTATTTAAATTAATTTTTAGTTTTATAGCAATCAAATGCTTTATGAATACAACAAAAAAGGAAATTCTTTTCCTTTTACATTGATAAGTTCTATTGAGTTTATAATTTTCTTTTCCCTCCCAGGTAATCCTATAAGAGTACTTTTAGTAGAGTGTTTATTCGAGGCATCATTTTCATATAAAGCAAAATAATTAATATGTAAGACGTATGATATAAAAATTAAAAATGTACTAAGTGTCAAGATGGGATTGCCTATTTGATTTATTCTGGAACATTTTAGAAGAAACAATCATTGCAATATATTATGTTGTCATTGTTTGAACTAATTGCATATAATAATTAATGTATAAAGCATATGCATAATTCATTATTTTCATAATTTTTTAAGGTCATTTCCTATATTGTTTATTATTAATAATTATTATTTAATCCTCAACAAAGGAGGACTAAAATAGTTATTTTCATCAAAATATATTTTTGACTATTTTTAATTACGATTTGAATACTACTTTCTTTAGTCCTGATTGTTATGACTAAAATAAACTAAAAAATACAGTAACATCTCTATTGATTTTCATAGTAGAAGAGAGAGAATTTTAAATTACTAATAAATTTATAATTTTAATGTTAATAAGTACGTAATTTTTAATATTCAAACTAAATAAACAGAAAAAGATGATTGCCTGCGTTGTGATAAAATATAATATTTGGCTTTAATGTTTTTTTTTTCATAATTCAGTATTTATAATGTTCAGTATGTATACGAGACAATTTTCAATCTATAAAGGTTACCCTAAAGAATGTAACATTTTAATTTGAAACATGTACATACCAAATAATGAAATAATATTAAAAAATGCGTGTGTGCCGAGTACACGTGTCAGGAGCGAAACTTCTTTGGCAAGGTTCAAAGATAACAAAATCGTCGCCTTACTCCACGACGTGACGGTATGAAATTTTACTCTCAACGCGCCTAAAGAAGTTTTACTTCAAAAAATGTTTTTTATAGATACTTCAATAAACACGTAAAAACTATGTACAGAAATGAATACAGTTTTCTAATAATTATGTTTATTTTCGGAATCATTTTTTGAGTAAATCTGCTTGATAACAATGTATATAATTGTATATTATGTATACATATATAAGTATTGTATTTGTTATTAGAGATTTTAAGAAGGTCGTCCAAATATAACGTATACAATAAGATAAAAATGTTAATTTAATTCGCTGTTTTTAATTTAAATAACATTATTAAATCATTCAATATATTATCGATATTTCTCATTATATGCATAGAGAATAAGTACATATATCATTGAAACGTACTCTATGTTAAACTTCATCTAAATACATTTAGCAATAAGGAGTAATAAATATACAAACATTTGTTAATGTAATGTTTGTTTTAGTATGATTAGAAGATTTGTTTAAAATATATAAAATAGTTTTTACATTTGAAACTTCATTAGAGAAAATTGCATAAGAATAACTAATGATATTGTATTTGTGTCTATCTTATTCTTATAAATTTAAAGAGCTATTTAGTCTCATTTTGTACTGTATCTTATATTTTGTTGTGGATAATTTTTTTCATATTTTATTCCCGCTTCAAGTCCTGTCTCCATATAAATATGACAGATGAAAATGTATGTAGGTACATAGTTTCGGTTCATATTTTCGACTAAATTTTCGAAAAGTGTTTAACCTTAGTAAGAATTTAAACGTTTTTTAATGTACATTACCTAAAATGTTACACAATTATTAGTTGTTCTGATGCTAGTGAAGAAAAATAAATAAGTTTGAACATATAAATATGTATATGCAATGATAAATTATCAGCTGTTGATCGCAATCTTATATTATTCATAAATCATAATATTGTTAAACCTCTAAGGGCCGATTTTTCAATGCTTGGATAAAACTTATCCGTCCAATAAAGTATTACACGATAATATTAAAATGTCACGTAAACTGTGAAATACGGGCAATTAGAATACGTTTTTAAAATGGTAGTTTTATACATTATTCGACGAATAAGTTTTATCCAAGCATTGAAAAATCGGCCCTAAATATAGTATAAAAATAACATACATACTTCTGTACCTAAATTAAATGATAATATATTAGAATGTTAGTTTTTGGTTTTGAGACCAAAGATGTACTCATACATAAGATGTGATTCTGACTGTTTTAATATTTAATAATCGTATAAGAATATTCGTGGCCTGTTTAAATGAAAAAAAAATATATCAAAAGTAATTGTAGCATACTTCATGTAAAAGTAATTGCTTGTAAATTGTTAAAAATGAATATTATAGTATGTTTGATATATTAGGATTCTTGTTGTATATAATATATCCATGTTACATATTTTTCATTGTGTAAATAATAAATATTTGAGACTTTTGGCATTTGATTTCCTCAAAATATATTGCTTTTTTTATCATCCCGAAAAAACCTACAATTATAGTATTTGGTATACATATTTGTATCTATCTATTTGAGGCGTTCTGTAAATTAAAAAAAATAATATTGTGTATTAAAGTTAATGTTATATTTAACAAAATCTACGATTTAATGCGTATTTAGAAATTTTGTAATAGATGTTACAGGCACTAACTAATATATCGGTGTTAAAATTAATGAATGTTGAGCTTCATAGATACTATAAATTTGTTTATAAGATAATAATTATTAGATGTACATATGTATCAAGTCATCGATGTTGTTATATAGAATTTATAACAATCCTATACATGTACATTATGTATGTTTTGTTTTGTATAAAACTATAAAGCTGTTTGCTTACCAAATTATCGCTTTATAAAGTTTACTATAAAAGTAATAAAATATTGGAACTTCTATCGTGGTTTTTATTTTATATCGACCTTATTTTTAGGGTTCCGAACCTCAAACGGAAAAAACGGAACCCTTATTGGATCACTTTGTTGTCCGTCCGTCTGTCTGTCAACACCCTTTTTCTCAGGAACGCGTGGAGGTATGAAGCTGAAATTTATATCGAATACTCCTGTCTATGGTCCCTTGATTCTGTGAAAAAATCAAACGTATAAGCCAACACAAAAGATATAGCCGTAAATGCTGAAATTTTTCGCAAAATTCGACATTCGCAAAGAAATCAAAACCTACAGGGTAGTTCCCGTGTACACAGAGTCAGATTTGGTACAATGTAACGTCTTATAACACAGATATAAGAATAATTGCGAAAACACAAATTTTTTATAAGATCATATAAAAAAATAATTTTAATAAAAAGTTTCACTTTAAAATTTTAAACTTACAACAAGCTTACAACCCTTTTACTCATGAATGCATGTACATATTAAATTGATATTCACTCTATACTAATATTATAAAGGAAAGGTTTGTAATTATGTATGTATGTATGTATGGTTTTCACGCATAAACTACTGGACCGATTTCAAAAATTCTTTCACCATTAGAAAGCTGCATCTTCACTGAGCAACATAGGCTATATTGCATTTTCAAAAAAATTAGAGATCCTTACCAAAAATGCAATAATGTAACCAAGGTGTAAAAATTCCTCAATAAAACTTCTTTCATCGCGTGCGCTGCACAAAAAAATGTTCTACGGTATTATAGAATGGATCAATATCTACAAGAATGTCCGCGGTACCATATGTCCATCTTCAGTAGTTATGTTACTACAACAACTTTTTTACGTTTTCAAAGTAAATAGAAGTGCCGACAGTAATCAAACCATGTTATTTGTATACGTAGTATATTATTATTAGTCTGTGATGTTATCCATACACATATATTAATCCTTATCCCATTAAATGATGTTTTATTATAGACTGTTTCAATACCAGCAAAACACTTTTTATGAAAAATATTGGATATTCCATTCAAAAGATATAACGAATTTTTAAAAATGTCAATCTACAGAAAATAGGTATACTGTTCAATATTGGTTCAATACAATGAGCAGGCCGTAGAGCGGGACGGGGTGAAGGTGATTTTCATGTGATTAAAAATTAAACCTATAGTCCGACCTATAGTAGATTTTTCACTGTCACGATATCGCTATCTATGCGGGTGAAACCGCAGTAGATCAGTCAGAATCGACATTGAAAATCGAGAATTTAACAATAATTCCAAAAGTTTTCAAACTTCGGTCAAGTACATGGTACATTGGGACGACAATAAATCTCATTTTCAAACCTTGTCCGCAGTCCGGAACATTGTTAAAATTGCAATTAAATTATTTTTTTGCTGTATGGTCGTGAAAAAAATTCCAAAAGTTCTGCAAACTTAACACAGATATCGGAAATATATACCGAACGGTTGTATAAATTTGCAACCTTTTTCGTTGACCGGAACATGTTTATTTATAATTATTTTTAATTCGTGGTCATTTTTTCGAGTAAGGTGGTCTCGGAATAATTACAAAAGTTTTGGAACTTGGTTGCAAACTTCGAAAACATCTATTCTGGTGCATTTACAAATTTGCAACCTCATTCAGTTTAATAAAAAAAAAAACATTAATATTCAATATTAAAAGATGTTCCGTACACTGCTTAGATCATTACTAAGGTACACTGAGATTGGTTGCAAATTTAATACGTGATATGAAATATTATGACTGCGGACAAGGTTGCAAAATGGGATTTATTGTCGTCCCAATGTACATTCACTTGACCGAAGTTTGATAACTTTTGGAATTATTGTGAATTGAATGTCTAGACTGACTGGAGTACAGGGCATTGCTAGTAAATTATAAAATCAAACCCCAGATACTATGCCCACAAAGTCACTCCTAGCAGAACCCAAAACTACCGCCTGTGTTCTGTTTACTATGTAAGAACAAATCCATCTGTGTAGGTCACCTCTTATACCAAGTGCGTAAAGTTTATTTTGAAGAATAATGTGATCGACACGATCGAAAGCTTTTTCAAAGTCCGTGTAGATTACGTCTACTTGCCGTCCATTGTTCATTTCATCAAAAGTATAATTATTAATTAAAACGGATAAGTTAGTGACAGTGGAACGTTTTTTCATAAAGCCATGCTGCTGAGGTGGTATAAATTTATAGACAAGTGGTGAGATGCGTTTATGAATAACGATCTCGAAAATTTTACCTAACGAATTCAGGATAGATATGGGCCTGTAGTTTACAATCTGGTTTCTTGGTCCACTCTTATGTATTGGAACTATAAGTGCCTCTTTCCACTTGGCAGGAAACTCTCCATACCGGTTGACAGACAAATTAAAAATAATAGACAAGGGAAAGCATAAAGAATCAGCACATTTTTTTAAGAACACTGGGGGTATTCCATCACTACCAAGTACCAGCGCCTTTATTTGTTTTGAGACTTTTTAAAATATGTTTAAGTAATTTCAGTTGCGTCTATTTTAATTTGAGAAATCAATTCATTGTTCAAGCAAGACGATGGAAGGAGGTAATTTTCATATGAGTTAGCAGGGTTTTTAAAAACGCTTTCGAAATGCTGGCTAAAAGCAGAACATACTTCAGTCGCATTGTTGTAGCTGCTATTCATATATAGGGGAGACCGAGGGGTTTTGAAACAAAGGTGAGTTGAAACAGTCTCGATTTCTCCGAACTTAAAACTGTTAGCGATCTGGCAACGTCTTTTTTAACCAACTCCCGCCACCAGCTATCGCGTCAGTTCGTGCCGATGACGTCAGTTGTGCAGTTGTGTAGTTCTGAATGACATGTGCCGAAAATCGTAAAAAGTAAGTATTTCATGATTTTTTACGATGCTCGTACTTTAATATTGGTATTGTTTTTTGGGTTGAGTTATTTACGTTTTAAAAACTTATTATCTATTGATTCTTGAAATATACTTGGTAAATTTGATTTCTGTGTATTTACTGCTTGGTCGTGATTTGAATAAAAATTGGGAGGTTTTTTCTCACCGAGGTGATTTGAAACAGACTGTTTCAACTCTCCTTGTTTTCAATTTAATATCTGATTATAGCTAAAAATTACGAAGATTATCGGATTTTATTGTTGATTTAATGTGTTTATTTGTTTAAGCATGCCTACTGGATGAACTAAAGCAAGAATAAGTTTAAAACCAGGCTGTAAAACTAAAAAGGTTAAGGTTGTCAAGAAACGAAGATAGTGATGAAGAAGAAGAGGAATCCTGTTGTATTTGCTGTATGGAATCATATTCAAATAACAGATCCAAAGAAAAGTGGGCTCAATGTTTGAAATGCCAATTGTGGGCTCATGAAAATTGTGCTGGTGGAGAACTTTGTCTTTGACATTTTGTAGATTATTGTTCCTTAAATAGTTTATAGTAGGTACTGATTGTAATACATACTTAAAAAACGACTGATTATTAACTATTTTATGTCAAAGATTTAGTTTTATAAAAATGTAAAACATTTTGTTGATTTGACTGATTATAATTGATGTTACGCATGTTAATTTTTGGTTATTTAGGTGTTTATTATTTGTATTAGACCTACTTGACTGAAATGTCATTAAAATATTACTTATAAAAGTCGTTGATTACTTGAAAATATAAGTTTTAATTAAAACCTTTGAATTAAATCATCATTTTTATTTTGCAGCTCCTATTACTCCCCAAAATCATTATGTTTCAACTCTCCTCGACCTCTGTTTCATCTTACCTCGGTATGAGGGGAATTGAAACAAGTTGACTTGTTACGATTAAGTCAATTTTTAACCACCATCTTTAACGCTTACCGTTTATTTATGCTAACCATTCGGAAGTGTATAGAATAACCTATCGATTGATACCAGTACCATAAGATTTCTGATAATAGTATGAGTTATATCAAACAAAACGTGAAAATTGTTTCAACTCCCCTCGGTCTCCCCTAGGTCATAGTATTGGGGTAACCTTTATTATTCTGTCTAAGTGATTTTATGTGCGTCCAGAAGCTTTTTGGGTCTTTACGAATATACTCTTGCATGCGGTCTACATAATGTTTGTAGCATTTCTTTTGCAACATTTTTTGCCTAGAACGAAGCAAACAAAATTCATCAAAATCTAAAGGGTTCCCGTACTGTTTCCATTTTTTGTGAGCCTTTAATTTATCCCGCACAACATGAATAAGTGGCTTACTGTACAAGTTAGGGAATTTAAGTGCTATTTTCCCTTGGACTTAGGTGTAAAAAGGGTGATTTGAGCATAAAGTCTCTGATAAAATACATCTACTATTTCGTTTACATTATTACCAACCAAAATTTTAGACCAGTCAGTTTTAGATAAATTAACGTTTATCTCAGTAAAATTAGACCGATGGAAGTTGTACCGCGGCTTGCAGGCTTTCTTCATGCATTTTAAGGTAAAATCTTTAGTGTCGATTTCTAAGCACGTTCGCAGCATTCTTACGATTCAATGATTCGAGTGTTTTCGGAAATACGACAATTAGCGAAGATTTGCATGCGCATTATTAATTTTGGAGTGTATTAGTAATACTGTACAGGGTGGTATAGATATTAAATGAAACACGAAATATAATTTTTGTGTTTATTTTCAATAAAAAAAATGTTTAAAAATTGTATGAAAACTATATCATTCTACAAATAATGAGTATTTTATATTAATATTATCTGTACACAAGATTAAGATCCATTACATAATAAAAAAATAAAATGAAATTCAATAAGTTCTAGGTTAAAAAATAAAACACAAATTAATTTTATCACAAGTAATGGTAACGTAAAATATAACGTTTATTATGATAAATAAAAGTAAGACAAAAGTGCTAAGATAGAAGAAATATTGAGCGAGAATAAGTAAACATTTGAGATGCAAATACTTCTTAATTATAAGGGCTTACAATATTAATACTTTGCATTTATTTTACAATTAATGTACATGAACATTGCTCTATAATTCCCTAACTAATAACAACTAAGTAGGCGCCTCTTCTATTTGGGCGTCTTTCCTCTTATTTCTATTTAATAAAAAATCCAAATCATTGGTAATTTTGTTCATCATTTGGTCCGTGTCAGGCGGATATGCTTTATTCCATTTCTTATTTACTAACATTATATCTGTATTTGGTGCATCTTCTGAAGGTAGAGAGACGGTTGAGGCGAAATTTTTGGTTTTCTTTAAGCAACTTTTGATTGGAAGGGGAATTTTTGATATATCTGGGTTGGATTGTATGCAAAGGGAGCATTCTTTGCTAATTTCTTGGGGGAGGAGGGGGGAGATTATTTCTCTTGTATTTTTAGGTTTTCCGAGCTCAATGTAGCCGGATCCGATGTAGTCCGGGATGAGATCGCAGGCTTGTGTCGTGATGGAGCGGCCGTGGGAAGGTGTCTTGTATTCTACGCATCTTATAATGTCAGCTCGACCATCTTCTTGGAGAGGAGATGATAGCTTCCTGGAATAAGAAAAAGTGCAATTAATCATTTATGACCTTTAGGTTTTATGACTTGTTATAAGGCAATTTTGGATTGGATTTGAATTAAGTTCCGATGTTGTTTATTTTGACTTTAAAAATTTTGAGTATAATTTCAAGTTTATGGATTATTGGATAAAATAAGCTTTTTCAATGAAATTAATTACTAATCTATGCTTTTTTTATGGTATGTCGTAAGTTCTATGGTTTCCTAATTTTTACCTGTTTATTTTAGAAGGGCTCTCGAACCGCCAGTACGTTGACATGGGAGTGGCTTGTGATGATGACGTCTCAAGGAAGCCCATCCCTCCTCGACTCTCTGCCTCGCCGTTTTGCTTTATGTACACTGAAAATATGTTGAATGTTTAGTCAATTATGAAATAAATAGAATTTAAACGTAAATTTCTTACGCACTATATTAGGGACAAAGCATAATGTTGTGACAGTATTTTCTGAAGATGATTTATTCGGTCACTTTTCGGTATAAATCTTTTTATTTCACTCGACACGTGTAACACGTGTACACGTGTAACACATGTGACACGTGTGACACATGCGACGTTAACTGCGAAGCTCTAAACATAATACACGGTATATACCTAAAACAGTACTAACAGCTAAGTGTGGTATCACGCTGGGGCGGTCGCGGGACGCACTCGCGACACGTGTGACACATGCGACGTAAGAAGCGGGCGCTCTCTGTTTCGCATAACACGTAGCATGTGAGTATTGAGATCCCCTGAAAGTAAAACATTTATTAAGGATTGGAGAGAACATTTTTTATAAGCAGCCGGAAATTTATGTTTTAATTAATTTTATATTTGTATGATAGATAAGCCATTGATGCGGTCATTTAAATACTTTAATTGATAGAAAACTACACAATTCAGGAAAAGTAGGCTAATTAATTGGTCCTAAAAAAAACATTCTGTAGTGTACAACTTGTGTCGAAGCATGCTCAACTCATAAATGTTAATTTCAGATGCTCAACATTACAATAATGCGATGAAAACTTACAAAAAATTGGTTGTCTGTAAAGTCTGTTTACTGACGATAGTTGAACGTGACAACGTCCGATTGTGCTTATTTGTCGCTCGTTCCGTGCTCACGCTTGCACTTCAAGCCTTACATGGAACGCCTTAGAGCGAGGTAACGCCGCATGAGTCATGTTTTTTTGTGCGACCGGCTCTATCGAATTATAAGACGTTGTCACGTCATAAAATACTATCTTACATTAACAAGCGCGGCCACAGCGAGCGCGGCCACACGCGGCAGGTGCGGCTCCCCGCGCTGTGCGTGCGCGACCCCCGCCACTTGCACCGCGCTACACGTCACTAGCAGGATTAGTGTGTGTTGCACTATGCGCACCCTGGGACAAGATTTATATTCATCACATTAATTAACGCTTTCATTAATTAGGAAGGTATGATGGATAGGATAGGATGTCGTGATGTTTTCATTTATATATTTAGTTTGAGATATGCATCTCTCATACAGTGAATATGAAAGGATTTGTTTTTTTTTCTTTAATTTCTTCACAAATTTTAAGGAAAGTTCATTTAGAAACTGTAAATAGTTTTTGTATTGCACAATAAGTGCGTCACTTCGAGCATATGATTTGAATAAAAAATTTGGTGTACGGGAGTGTATGATATAAGACTTTTGGATATTTGAAGTGAAACTTCTTTATCGGGGTTGGAAAAAAATTTAGTGTAACATTTTTTCGTTACGCGTGACATTTTTCCGTTACGCGCCATCTTGTTCTTATCCCTACCACGCGTGATTCGACGTATTTCTGACAAGTTACAAATAGTAAATTATTTTTTTTAAAATAAGGTCATAAAGAAGTTTCACTTCTTACGCGTGTACTTTAGTACACGCATACATTTTATTTTTATTTTCAACAAGTAATTATTATCACTCCATTAATATAGTATTTTCGATGATAGTTTAAAGTTTTTGGATATCTACTCACCGATCAGTCAGGTAACTCCGCCTCTCGGCGGGCACCTTCCTGCCGAGCAGGCGCAGGCGCTGTGCGGCGCAGAGCGCGAGCGCGAGGGCGAGCAGCGCGAGCAGGCCGCAGCCCGCCGCCAGCGCCGCCAGCGCGCCCGCGCCCAGCTGCAGCGGCGCGCCGCCCCACAGCCGCGCCGACAGCCAGCACAGCACGCTCAACCCTGAGACACAATACAGGTTAAAGGCTGGCGGCTGACATAGTACAAAAACACAAAAAAAAGACGTGTGGCACAAAATTGCATATTTAAATGTAAATACATACTTGTAAAAAAACAGGCTTTCTAGTAGGAAAGGCACTTTTTATTACCAAGTTATAATATCTTAACCAATTTTTTAATCTTGTCAAATTATCAATCTATTTATCAATGAGCATAGAAAATACCACATTTATAAAATTCTAAGGAATAATTTATCATTTTAAACAAATATATTATTTATAAAAAAAACATGAAAACTATAATTAAAATAAAATCTAAAAGTATAATTTTATTAACTTGAAATAAATAATGTCTGTAAATATGTACGTGTACGTATGTCTATCAGTGTATCTCTCTGTATACCTGCGAGTATCCCCACGGAGCTGGCGCGCTGCGAGCGGCCGGCCAGCTCGGCCTGCAGCAGCAGCGGCTGCGCGCACAGCGCCGCGCTGGCTGCACACCAGCTAGCTGCACACGCCCAGCCAGCTGCGCCGGGACATGCTTCCTCCTATATCGTGGAATAGGTGCTCATTGTATTACGTTTTTGGAAATTAATACGCATGTGGAGACGTCATGTTTAAATTTTGCTTTAGAACACTTCCATCTAAAGCGCGTCACACACGGTGAAGATACTATAATATTTTATGTTAAGATTCTCTTATATAAAATATTACAGTATCTTAAGGTATCCGGAATCAGCGTTCTGACCATCATTTTTCTTTTAGAACCGCCCTGTAGAACCGCCATCCTGTTACAAATGACCCGAAATTTTGTGTCAGTGTTTCGGGTCATTTGTAACAGGATGGCGGTTCTACAGGGGTCTTAGTACGCAATAACAAAAAGAAAAATGATGGTCAGAACGCTGATACCGGATACCTTAAGATACTGTAATATTTTATATAAGAGAATCTTAACATTAAATATTATAATATCTTCACCGTGTGTGACTGCACTTAAAGGAACAATATTACCAACTTCACACGTGTAGCACATCCATCTTTACAATATTACGATTATGAACGAACTTCGTATAAAGTACAGGTAATACAACAGAACAGAGGTTTATTCTTCTTGTTATTCAATAGTCAGGGTTTCACCAAGCGATCAGCTCCACGTGGTAAGTATTTTCCGCGCAGGGAAATGGTCACCGAATGAGCGCGGCAACTTTAGTCATAACATCAAGAAAACGTTGCACGCGAAAGGCCTGAGCCATTTATTGTCTTGAGACCAGAGTGCGCACGATAAATGATAGATCCACCTTTGAGCAAAATAAAAAGTTGGCACTAGGTGGCCTACCATAATATCAAACCTTAATCCCTTGTAAATATTCACCTGCCTAGTATCGCAGTCCAACAGAGCTAGCAGCGCAGTAGCATGCGCGGTAGCAGTTACCACCCGCAGTAGTACGGGCAAGCGGGGACTTTGCCCTCCGAGTGTGAGGAGCAGTATTACCGCCGCAAGCAGGCATAATGCAGCCGCTATACCGATTGTCACTTTAACTATCTCCCGTAGGTCCCTTTCCGCATCTGTCTAGAAATTGCTTCGATTTATAAATGTACAGGGACTTTGATATGAAACTCGTCTACGTTGATATTTAAGGGAAATATGAATATTCTACATGATTTATGAACTAATAATTCAAGCATACATAATATTGGGATCCGTCTTTCTACTGACTACTTACCTACTTTGCAATTTTAAATGTTTTTGGAATGTTCCTCACCTTCTATAGTTTATTATAACATAACAGAAAAGGAAATTTAGTTTTAATTATTACGTTTTAATGGTTTTAGACCCTAATTTCTTAATTTTTACAAAATTTCTTAATTCTTACAATTCTTACAAAAACTGGCATCATGAAACATAAATAAAGCTATATACTCACGAGCGTGGTGGGTGCAATGGTGAACAGGGCGTATGTCCCCAGGCCTCTACACCGACAGGATATATGGGTCGGTTCGGGCACCCGCACTTCGCACTCACTACGCGACCACGTGGACGGTTCAGATGACGTACGGAGTGCACAGGCTAGTCTCGACTCTGGAATTGCAAGTTTTTAAGTAGTTTATTAGTAATTGGTTGAAGTCGTATGAGACAATACGCAATAAGAATGGAGGAAATCCTATATATACTTAATAAATATTAAATACCAAATAAATGCACGATAACTGTATATTATAAAACTGGAGAGGGTAATTCTGATTGTTTTCACTTTTTTTGGTTTCAATTTATTTAGAAACAAACGATAAGAGTATGACTGAAGAAGAACTAGATCATCAGCTCAGAGAATCATTCTTTTTTTATTTCTGATCGTTTACACACACACGAATTAAAGAAATAGAACTCACCTATTGCACTGTAATTCTTTGCATGAATAAAAAGCAAAGTGACAGTGTATTTAGAATCATCTTGGTTGCCATCAGACCAAACTTGAGACTGCGTAGAAGCCATATGATATTCTATTTCACGACTTCCTCTGAAAATTAACCATTATTATTACTCAGTATTAAACATAGATAAATTTTGTTTTCCCGAAGACCCAATCCTACTTTTCAGTAGGTAACTTTTTTCTAAGATATAAAACTAAGTAAATTATTCTTTATAATCGTGAAGTGTTTAAAATACATATAACTTACTTGAGTTCCATAGTTCTCCTTAAAGACGGTAAACGTGCAGATAGATCATTATAATTTACAACAGCTATAACATTTTCAGTCCCTTCAGCCACTTCTACATCTACAGAAGTTAACAGCCATTCTTCTGAATTTTGATTCAGTGGAAAGCTAAAGTGTCCTTTGTCTTCTTGCAGTGATTTTGTTTGAACAACAAATTCTTGGCAACGGAAGTCTAGGTCACTTTTCATTATTGCTGTTTTGACTATTACGTTTTGGAGTTGGTAAATTTTCTGAAAGAATATTTATAAATATTGACTTAGGAAAGAATTATTAAGTTAGAACTTGTATTCTTTATTGAGTTATTGGTAAGACAGGTAAGAGGGACTTATTTTAAGTTTTGATGTAAAGTATTTGAGTTTGCGATTGAGAATTTTCTATTCTGGTGAACGAACGAAACTTTAATTTGTTTGCTTTAATTTGTTTCTAACATTTTATTTCGCATTATTTGAAAGATTTTCAGTATTGTTTTGCTTTGTAATGTTTAATATTCCTACCATAGAAAGTATTTTTTGTATGTATAGCATGTACAAACCTGTTCATCCAAAAACGCATCTCGATGTTTCAGCAAGCTATCATATATCCTCAACAAAGGTTCAGCGCTCAGTTCTCTATCCGTTGCATTAGCGACCATAGACCGCAAATATTCCAACATATTGGACGCATGTTGTAAAGGAACTGTGGCTGTACCGGGGTGTCCCGGGAGGGAGCGGAGTACTGAGCCGTATTGGCGGGCTATATCGTTTACTGGTACCCAAGAATAGCCATAGGATATAAGGGTGAACTGAAATGTGTGACGTCATATTTTTAATTAATCTATTAAAGATATTGAGATCGACTGTAAATGGAAGAATTGGTAGAGTTGATGAATAAAGCACAAAATAAAATTTTTGTCATTTATAAAAAAGTTAAAATAAAGATTAGCACAATTAAAATGAAGAAATAATGCTACGTCACTTTTTAATTTCCCATATTTTTAAGTGTTGTTTAGGTAGATAATTAAAAATAAGTACTAAGTTAGGAAGAATGTGTCAAGTTACCTGTTCATAAATATCTTGCAAGGAGTCATCGATGCATCCAGAAAAGTTAGGCTGGCTCCATTTAGCTCGAACTGTTGTAGTTTTCGGCTCGCAAAATCTAGAGAGAGTTTAATTGCTTATATTATTGTGTTTTGCAGGTAATTGTTATTGTCAAGTTAATTTTATTCTCTTGTATTGACTCTTTGTCAACAAAAAAAATCACATAAAAATTAATTTCTAAAATTATACTCTATTTATTTCTTACCTGGTAGTTTCTCCACTAGATCCAGTTGGACAAGACGCTATAGCATAAGCCCCTGGTGCGGTTTGTGGCCAACGCAAGCCATGAGATGCTTCACTTTCGCACACATTATCTATGGACCCAACCGCCCATACTGTTACTGCTTTCGAGTTTGTTCCCGCTACGGATGATACTTGACAACTGTATTCAGCTGATTTCTGCAATTAGAAAATGGAAAAAAGTTAGGACATGATTTTCAATGATTTCTGCTATTACAATTTACATGGTAATGAGGAATAATGCCATCTTTTGTCATTACAAGAAAAAAAGGTAACTTGATGATGACCTTAACGAATTTTTCGATGAAAGATTAGACGTACATAATATAAATACATATTTGTAAAAAATATCATATTCGTGAGTGGTAAGCCCGTTTTCAACATGAGAATGATTAATTTATTGGGCTTGAAAAATTAATTACATCTTTAGCAAGAAATAAACAATAATTACCTGAACATTATAAAGTTTGAGCACACTACCAGCAGGGTACAGATCTTCCCACACTTCCCTGCCCGGTGCAAGGGCCAAAAGGTTCCTTTCTCTCGCCCAACTGAAACCTAACGTTCCGTGTACCCTTCCTGCTCCAGCAAGACATGTTATACTAACATTATCACCCTGAAATGGACAAACACTCTTTAAATATGTATTCTAACTACAAAGAAATAGTAAAAGTTTATTTGAGTCATAGGACAGGCGAAAAAGAAGCATATATGCCTTTTTTACGGATACTGAATTCAATGTATGTGGACGGCTCTTTAATTCCTTCTCTTCAACCCCATTACTCGAGAAACAAACGCCCAAACATAATTTTTCACTCTATTTTAACTCACTTTATTCACAGTAAGCGTCGAAGGCACTAGTCGTATATTAGGCGGTCTGAACACACTGAGCCTCAACGCGCTGCATCTTCGACGGCCCGCGTCAACAGCGGCACAGGCCCATTTGCCGCCATCAAGTTTCTTCGCTTCAGATATGCCTAGTACGGACATGCGACGGCCTAGCGCGTCTTCTGCTACTGTTCGCGTCCAGATGTCTCTAAAATAGAATTAAAAAATACTAGGTATATTATAATATATTGACTATTAGAAATAAAAAATTGCGTACGCAGGCTTAATGAAGAACAAGATTTTATTAATAGAGTATGATTTTTTATCTGCTTTCGGTCGAAGATACAATGGAGAGTTTTCTTGTAAGTAATTCTGCTATTATCCAAATTCCGATCATTCAAAAAAGCCGATTGACTCGATGCAAAGATAGTCATATTTAATATATTATTATGAGATAATAAACCATCGTTTTTAATATATTTACATACCTACTGGTCCCATTAAAGTTAATCTTCACACCATCCTTGTACCAAGTAAAAGCGATATTTGGCGATCCGTAAGCCATGCAGCTGAGAATGAACTCCCCGCCTTCCCACACTTCGGGATGTTGGTTTATGATAAGTTTCTGTAACAAAATTTTATTTATTTTATTATGTATTATGTCATGTAATGTGTAAAGTGTAATGCTTAAAATAAAATAGGAAAGTATTTGAGAAAATAAATTAAATTTAAATACGAATGTACGCAATCTATACATTTATATTGACAGTTGTGCACCAGTTGTGTAGGAAAACGAACTCTGAACGCAAAGACATTCATAAAATTGTTCTACAAAAGGAGGTAATAAAGAGGACAATGCACGGTCCATCTATAATTAAACGATCTAGTACTCCATGTCCTTTATTGTGCTCGAGTGCAGCACCGCAACTGTTAGGATAATAAAGAAGGCGCTAACTCAAATTAACGAGATAAATGTCCGCCTGGCTGTATGCCAGTTGTAATTGGGCCACTTCTCAAGGAGTGCACGTTGAAAATAATTAAAGTCTAGCGCAGAACGTTTCGAATGGTCGAACATTGGCTTTTACTGCTATTATTTTGTTCCAACTTTCAAATACTTCTTTTGAAGAGCGTGAACCTAATTTCAGGAAGGCATTCAGGCGAGGTGTGCAAGCATTAGTGGTTTAAAAGAATTGCAATGGAAATGGAAGTTCAGTTCAGCAAGTGTTTCTTTTTATGCGAAGTGAAAGAACAATTGCTCGAGATAACTTTGTACTGCTTTTTATGATCGATATTCATTTCTTTAATTGTAATGACTGAATAGCTTCTGATGACTCCTTGCATTGTTAACAAGCTTATTGAAATCACTCGTGAACTTTTAAATTAACAGTTACAGTACTGCAATTTTTTGCATTCGCACAAATTTCTACTCTCTAATAAAACGTAAGGTATGAAATATTTTTATAATTAAACGAGTGAAATTTTTGACACGATATAAATTATTTCTATTTCTGGTTTACTTTTGATTTCTTAGAAGGTGTCACGATGACATTTCACGCATATATTCTCGTCTGCTTCACACCTTCACAGTGGTATATCTATGGCGTAACGACGGTATAAAATAAACGAACAATTTTCTATTCTGGCGGTTAGCTGGCATCAGCCCAGTAATTTAATATCGTTGCGTTAGGTCAAAATCATTTACACATTACTATCTGTCTTTCTTTTTACTATCTGAATCTCTTTTTAGAATGTTCAGTAATGTAAGGAGTTTTGATAGTGGTGTTTTAGTACCAAAACTAACAGATTTAAGCTTTTTTGCATCGTCAAAGGTTTCAAAGAAGTGCCAACTTGCGTCTAGACGCCTTATGGCAAAGCTAATGAAGGTACTTATGGCAAAGCTAATTCCAAATAATTTTTCATTAAAATTTTTGAGTCCGATCCGGTTCGAGTCAAGTCTTCACCTGCTTTTGAACAGGTTCTCATAAATCAAATATTATGAAGTGGCAAACTATTCAGGAATTTCCAATTAAGGAATTCCTCTTATTTTATTCACTATGAAACGCAATTGAACGAAAATATGGGCTCATTTATTTTGAAACTTTCGGATTATTTTTTTGTATATGGAAGACAAAAAGGCAAGGCAAAAAAAAAGGAAGGAATCATTTAAATGAGTGATTTAAACATAATCGTGTGACTTGAATTTTGTGGTTTTTTCTTTCATTATAATTTTCCGTTTAATGTATTTAAAATACAATATATTATAGGAGAAGTTTTTACTTACGTGTAAGCTAAGTGCCGGTTGCATTTCGAGTTCCAGTGCTGCAGGCAAGAGAGGCAGGGTGTTTGAATTAGTGTTGGACACTAGTCTGGATAGCGCTGATCGTACTGCCCCCGCCTCTTTGCGTAGACCCCACACTCGGAGCCAGACCGTTCGAGCCCCAGTAGGGTCTGGTGAACTAGAAATTGATATATTAAAAATGTTTTTATTAAATTAAGGTTAATAATATGATGAATAAATCGCGTTCAAAATCCATGTGAGTCTTTAATTTGTAAAGGTTTTTATTATTATATTATCTAGTGTGTTAATATTGTGTAAGATCATCTTGCGAAAGTAATTTGATGTTATTAACAATAAACATTTTCTAATGTAAGAGCGTAGACTTTTAAAGGAATAATACAATTACACATATACTATACAAAACATAATATTATTTAATATAAAATTAGGTATTAACAAATGTGAAGAAATAATTAGGTAACTAACTACCTACTTATAATTATTGATTTTCACATCAAACAACAGATGTGAAGACATTGTGTTAGTTAATAAATAACATGCTAGTTCTAGCATCTTATTCAATTAGAAAGATCTCAAGTAATTTGTAAAATATTTAAGCTTTAATTACGTAAATGTATTAGCTTAGACTTTGTAAACGAAGAGTTCATTGTTTTACGTGCTTTGTGCTTGTGTTACGGGTTAGTTTAACAAAGTGAATAATAAGTACTAAAGGGAATACTAATCTAGACTTGAAACAGTTTAAAATATTTTAACGTCTAAAGTACTTTTTATAAAAACTAATTTGACTATAACAATATAACAAAAATTACCTTATATTTAATATTTCAATATCGTCTTGTAACGTAATATTGGACCCTCGTAAGTACTTGGTGACCTGAAAAATTACATAATTGATTATACAGTTAAAATCATTTCATTTTAAACAAAAAAATTAAAATAATAGTTACCTTTTCGATAATTTCTTCGGAAATTTTACCGTTGACCATGTCTTTAATTTGCAAGCTCGTTTCAAAGCGCGCCGCCACTGTGCACAGATAAATTATATTTGAGCGAACCAAGGAGTCTTTATATTGATTATTTTAATTGTGGTTATGGGCCTTTCAGTTTCGAAAATTTATTGATGGCATGCAATTAATGGAAGTAAACAAGTAACTATTTAAAATATACACTATACAGGTATATGATTTTACGAAACTTATTCTGTTAATTATTTTAAAGTACCTTTTTAAGGAATCTATGAATACATAAACAAATAAGATTACATCAATATATTGCAGTAAAATTATAACAATATGACTGAAATAAGAACTCATCAGGAAAATATATATGTATATACCCAGGTTTTAATATTTTTCAAGAAATAGTAGTGCAGTATTTACTTACAGCTGTCGCTATCTTTAGGACTGCAATCACAATTGTTTCTCCCCTTACAACCTTCTAAACACTCCTCTATGCCGCATTCTGTGGACAACACGCTTATTATAACGTACCATTTGTAATATAAATAATATAATATTATGCTCGAATATTGAAAATGCTTATTTTAAGAAGGAACAGTAAAAGGAACAGTCCTCGCGAATATAATGTATAAATTAAAACGCTCATGACACGTCGTGGCAATGAAGAAAAGCCATGACGCGATCTAATACTACAAAAACAAAATACCTTAGAGTATATTTATTGCCTATTCTTGGTTTATTTTTCCAATTGTGTTCTTATTCCTTTATATTATTTGCTTTTCCAGCTAAGCAATAAGCAGTTAGCAATATATTTTCTCTTTAATACAAAACAAAGCTGTGTAGTCACAGTGGCCGCTATTCATCACAACAGTTGGAAAGTAATATGATACAAGTTTTAGCAAAATGTTTATTGCAGTAGTGCACCTGTTTACGAACTTTACAAGTTTTCTTGTGGCTCTTTGAGTTATCTATTCTTGTTGGAACATTTGTTCTACAAAGTGTATGTAACAGTACGGAAACTTTAAGGTAAGTGTGAGATATCGCTTAGGTATAAGAAGTTTGTCGTTACAAATTGTTGGAATTTAAGTGGATTGTAAACAAGACGTATTTTTAAAGGACTAAAGATAAAAGGCTAAAGCTTTCAATTTAAAAGAAGTCTTTACACTATTTACAATTGTCTTTATAAATATGTTCTAATTTTATAGTTGTAATAATAATCACATTATTCAATCGATTGCTTTGTTTAAAATTTTATAAAAAGAAACATATGCTTGTGCTGATAGATATAATCAAAGCCTTTATTAAATATGCAAATAAATTCGATAGTGAATGGTGATCGAGCGTAAAAGAGAAAAAATGTAATTTTCATGCACATTTTCCGATTACATAGGTATATTGAAAAAATCTGGTTATAATATATTTTTTGATTAAATTTTTATATTCGTTTTTATGATTATTTTATTTCAAAGGTTTACTACTTAATTCGTGGTAATCGATAAATTTACAGAAGGAACATAAAGCATACATAGCTAAGATCTACATAATTTTACGGTACGTATTGTAATTATGTATATGTATTAAAATGCTTTTTTTAACTATGTTTGTTTTATTGTTCTAATTTAGCTTTTGACTCGTTTGTATATGGTGGCATCTGGACCATTATTTATCCTAGGTCCTAACGATTATTATTAAGTAGTATAAATATTTAGTACAGGTACCTGGTGTTGCAATTTCCGATTCACAGAGGTCGCCCGTGTACCCCGGAGCGCAGATACAGCTGACTGCTGCTGGTCCCATTTGTCTAGAAATTAATTATTTTATTACTTACTACATATTATAATTCTTAAGTACGATTTATAAGTACATATTTGCAAAATTAAATAAAAATACACAGTTGGACATGTATAGTTTGTCTCACGATGATTTTTCTATCAATTTTTTTTTTACCTATGTACCTATTGAACATCTTAATCTGAACATTCTATAATATAATTCTCAATTATAGTGAGATTAAGGGTGCACTCACACACATCAGTCACCGTCAAGTCACCGATGACTGATCGGTGACGGTTTGTGTACGTATCCACAAACACCAGTCACCGTCATGTTGTCCGTCAGTCACGTCGCCGGTTTGACTGAATCATTGAACACATACATCAGGTTAGTCAGTGATTAGACGTGTGTCACGCTAGAGAACATGTAGCAATTATTGACGGTAGCACGACGCTGACTGAACTGAGACGTGACGGCACCGGGTGAGTGGGGATAAAAGTATGATACATGTATGGAAAGATTATTTGACGTGCCTGACCGGTGACGTCACTGATAGATTTCGTGCCGGCGACTGTCGTGTGGGAACAGAGTCATACTAGAACTATTGATACATATTTTTTTTTAATCCTGTCCGGTGACGTGCCGTGACGGTGACTGATGTGTGTGAGTGCACCCTTAACATGTGCATGGAAGGACGGACATCAAGAGCAATAACTTTCGTAATGTGCCAATAACTCTTGAAACACTATTTCTAAGCCTACCAGTTACAACTATTAAATTTTATGCAAAATTAACGTATTACGATTTTCAAATTCACTAGACAAGAAAACGCACTTTAAATTGCGTAAAAGCTGCAAAATATCTCCTTATAAATTGTATATATTTTGATGTTTTTGCAGAACTTTGTTAATTGCTACAAGTTTGCTGTTATAACTTTTCATTTTCGTAAATAATAAGACGGTAACTCGTATAATTAATAACGAAGTTTAGTTAATAAAGAAACAAGAAAGGAAGTTTTAAATTTCGTTAATTTCTCCTTGAAGCGATTAAAAAGACTTTGTGGCTGCTTTCTTTGTACACGCTTTGCAAAGTAACAGTGGCTCCTTATGCATGAAACTTCAGTACATTATTACAATTCTTTATAATCTTGACTTCTTTAGTTTCAACGTTCTTTAATAAAAGTTGTTGCTAATCTTGAAAAAAATTGTCTATTGAAGAAGCTTTCTAGCCCAATGAAATACAAGTTTTATTAGGAAAAATTAGCTTCTGATAGATTACAGTATGTACTTATAATAAGCTATATTTGCATGTAATTTAATTAATTTTACATTTTATCTTTATATCTACTTTCCACCCGCGAATTCACTCGCGTGCATATCATATGTATCGCGTGACAGTCGTTCCCCATGCATTTCTATTCACTATTTCCCTTTATGCATTGTTTTCGTGACTAATGCAAAATTTCGCAATCAATTATTTATTTGTCTAAGTAGCTAAAGCTCAGGTCCGAATACGCAAATAAGCGTTTATTTCTGTCCAACTTTCTTACTAAATTTAGCCGATCAGTTTTGAAATTTCTTTGTTAAAAATAAACAAATCCAAACATTTTTCGGGCTTAAAATATTAGTAGCTCATTGTTACAAAGTATATTATTTGTTCAAATGAAACAAATATACTTCACAAATAAATGAGGTACATACCTACATGTTCCCTTGTTCTTGCACATATTTGAAGTGCTTGGACACAGCGGCCCCACACCGCAGTCCGGACCAGAGTAGCCGTCGAAACAGGAACAGAAAAACTCGCTGTAGAATAATATCAATTATTTAATTAATTTTATAACGTAAGAAGATTCTACATTATTTCAGAAAATATCTGGTTAACCTTAATCCACTTTACCTTTTTATTTTTATTTAAATAAAATAAATAAATAAATAAGTCATTTATTTCACTTAACAAATTAGAGCGACCCAGGCTCCTAAGATAGTAAGAACTGTTTTTCAGGAGCCTGTGTCTTCCATTTACAGTTACACGACACGAAAAAAATTTAAAACAGAGACAAATTAAATAAAATCAAAAATAAATTAAAAATTTACATGCAATTAAAACTATAAAATATTATTATAGCCAACTTTACGTAAAACATGCATCTTTGAAATCTAACAAGTACAACAACAGCCATAAAAGTGTATGTGTTTATTAAAGTTATTAAATTATTCGTATCATAGTCTGCATCTCATTTTAAAATATGTAGATACTTATTTTCTGCAGTTGCAAATAACACTGCTAATTAGCAACCATATCCTACTACTCGATCTTAAAAATGATAGGATTATAATTTGACAGGGAAGATACTATAATAAGAAACTATAATAAAGACCCTCAGCTTTGCTCACTGTAACGTGATACATACTTCATATTGTATGTAATCACTACATCTTTAGCATAGTAATTGTGGGTTACAATAGCGTGAGTGTAAACCGTTTTGGAGCAAAGCGTATTCGACTTTAACTTTAAGTAGCTGGTGCACCAGATGTTTTCGGAATTCATTTAGATTTATTTTCTTCGCCGACTCCTAGTCGCTTTCTGCAAGTAGCTTAAAGCGATTGAAGCCTTTTAGCATTTGTTTTTTTGTTGTACAATATTAATTCATCAATATGTTGATCAATAAGGTGTAAGAAAATCTACATTCAATTAGGAATCCAAATAAAGCAACAGATGTGTGTGAAATAAACGGTATATTATTAATTGAACACATGTAATAATGTAAATAACATAATATGACCATAGTTAAAGAATATCAAGATTGGTAAATTTGAGAAACCAAATAGAATGAAGACATTTATAACGTGTCAATTAGAAAAAGAGATGAATTTATTTCCAGTTTAAGAACTACATAATATTTTAACCAAGTAAGGAGGCAAGACGCTCGTTACATGCATTAATGAGTATGAAAAAAGCGCTGTTCTTTTTTCCTATCTAATCATGATGGAATGTATTTCATTATAAACATATTATAAGGCTATGCTAGCATGTCAATCTGTAAACCAGTATGTGCATGTATTGAGGATGGCTTAACATACCTAGATCTGGTCTTACCGTGTTTGTCCTCAGTACTATAAATATTAATGTTATGCACCTATAATCATGTGAGGCATAGCAGTGTCCGAGCAGGCGGCACTCGATGGCGCTGCAGGAAGTGGTGGGCGCGGGCGCGGCGGGCGCGCGCACCGCGTACGTCACGTTCAGCCCAAACACCGACAGCAGCCCCAGCGCGCGTAGCTGCGAACCCTCCGCGCGGGATAGTGACAGCTCCACCACCAGCACGGGGCTTTGCACCTGGGAAGAAAAACTATATAAAGCAACTCTACTCGTATGAGACATTGGAAAATTTGGACAGCTCCATCGCGCATACAGGATAAGATCTTATACCAAACTAGCATTCCGCCTGCGGCTTCGCCCGCGTTTTCAAAAAAAAACCCGCATAGTTCCCGTTCCCGTGGGATTTCCGGGATAAAACCTAGCCTATGTCACTCAGAAATGATGTAGCTTTCCAACAGTGAAAGAATTTTTCAAATCTGCCAAGTAGTTTCGGAGCCTATTCAATTCATACAAACAAACAAAAAATCAAACCTTTCCTCTTTATAATATTTGTATAGAAAAGGAAGAAGACCATATAAAGTAACACTATATTCAACTGATGTGAGGCCCTCGTCGTATTGCCACGATAGATCACCAGCTTTCGACTTCAGAGGCAAAAGGTACTTTATCAATAACCAACCCCATACACTACAGATTTGAAGTGAAATTTCCTTTTCTGAAAGACCAGGTGATTGTCACATACACCTTTCATACTAAATACGATAAAGTGAAAATATCTCCTTTATATCTAAAGGAATAGTTTTTGTTTGCCTCCGGTGGTCGTAGAATATACATATTACGTACAATTAACCTTTTGGCCTAAACTTGGGTTTTATGTTCGAAAGAGATATTAAATTACAAGAGATTTATTGAAAGCCATTAAGTTTGATAAATAGAGAAGTATAAATGTTTGCATTGTCACTTTGAATAGTGCTTTTATTCATTTCGAATTATAGAAATACTCGAGGAATTTGCAAATGAAATGATTCTTGATCATAGTTTAAAGTTCCTTTTTTTTCAAGAAGTATATTTAAGAGCAAAAGTTGATTTTTTATCGGATCTCACAGAAATGTTTGGTTATTGATATTCGGTCGCTTTCTCGGCGATTCCATTAATTTTAATGTGCTATTTACATCAACGAAAGGTCGTTTCAGAATATTTACTGTGAATTACTTGAGCAAAAATGGTATTTGACGGTAAAAGACGAGTTGGAGCAAAATATTGGGAGAGTAAGATTTTTAACAAGCTTTTATCGAGTCTGTATTTGCCAGTTCGCACTGGTCTTATTTTAGATCAAAAATACTCAATTAATTAACTTTAAGCTGTGTGCTTTTGCGTACAACATTAAGTAATTAATAATAGTTTAAAGGTTAGGACCTCTATTAAAATTTATTTTGTACAGACCAATAAAAGTATTCGAATATTTTTTATGTATGTCACATACCGAACAAAAAGATTTCTGTACTTGAGTATATGGAAAAAGTTTCTTTTATTTCATATGGGCCATTGCCCAAGGTAAAAACAGAAATATTTACTTTACCTTTCACAGTATTTGATTAATGGAAAACTTCCAAACTCTATGGGTACTAAATTTTGTAAGTTCACGTACCTTAGCTAAATACACGTAGCAATATATTTACAGAAAGTTTTCTTGTCCTAATGTGGTTTGCTCGTTTTATCGTACATTTAACTTATACTGAGTTAAATCGAGTTTAACTTTCTGTAAGTTATATTTCCGAAGATATCGGCATCTAGCTAAATAGGTTTTCTTTGTGAGTGAACCTGTTAAACGGAATGCGAAATCAGTTTTTAAATGTATTTTATATCGGATGTCATCTGGAGCTTTCGTTTGAACCCTTTGGTTCCTTTTTTAGAATTATTGATTTAAAAATATATTTTTCGTTCATGCTTTTGCAGGATTAAGTTAAAATAAAATAATGCTTCAGATTCCTTCATATGTGACCCTAACAGCCAGATTGAGATTTATCGACATTTAAATGAACGAAAAACTTTGTGATCTATCGACGTGGTCATCAATATTGTACAAGTATCCTTCACCAAGTTATATCTCTTCTAAACTCCAAAAAGATCACTTCAATAGTTTGAGCGTGAAAGAGAAACGACATCGAACCGTCCATAAATTTCCTCTCAACCATTTGTAAAGAAAAGCCTCGTCAGAAGACAGCGAAACTATTCAAACGTGATACGCAATTTTCGTCGTAATGACTTCCATGACACGAAAACCTACAAAGCCCAAATCTACTTTCAAATCTCAAGTGACAAGGATGATATATCGGGTGAGCGCGAACAGGGCGAGATAGGTCGAAATGGAAAACGTTACGAGATGCACTTTGTAAGTGTAAGTTAAGCTGATGCGAATGGAGTACGTGAATAATGCATGCTGAATGCACTCGGACAGCGTATAAACTTTGTTCTGCAACCACGAGACAGCGGAGCGATTTAGGTCCTTAAAACCAGGACAAAGGGAATCGATAAGTTATTCCGTTCCCGTTAGCTTGCGTGTTGTGGATGGTCAACATTGTTTGCAGATCGAGTAGTGCAATGCTCAGTGGATCTTTAATGATGTGTTCAATATTCTTTGGAGTTGTTTAGGTGATACTGCGTCAAAATAATTTGAAAAAGTCCTTATGAATTTAGGCATCAGTTGTTTTTAGACCGCAGCCATTGCAACTCACGTTATTATAAATACTTTGAAACTGTAGCATAATTCCTGTAGACACGAGGTGAGTGAAGAGTGTACATAAAACTGACATCTTACAAATTAGTTGCAACGTGATTCTTTGTAGCATTCATTACAAAGACCCTCATCTTGAAAAACCATGTAATTATCCCATTCATAGCCAAGGTTTATTCAAAGTAACAAAATAAAAGCCTCATAAAGCTATTTATGACTTCCTAACGCCACTTAACGGTCATTACATCATAATTTTTCATTCACAAACTTTATGGTTTTATACAAAGCAACTTTTTACGGCCTCGTAAAACGCGAATGAATAAATCAAGCAAATGCTACGTTCGCGAATTTGACAAAATCCCGGCTTTTATTTTGTTAGCAGCTACAAAATGTTGGTGTTTTTGTTGTACGTCGTTATTATTTGTATGCGGGTGATAAAAAGAATTAGGGCAAGAGATTTTTTAATTTTTACTTTATTATGTACTTCTGTTTGAATATGTTACATTATAGTATCGTACGACAAGTGTACGACACCCATTAGGTTGCCTATCTTCAAATTGTCAATACAATTTAGTAATAGCTCAAGAAGATAAAAGGCTTATAAAAGGATAGAATTTCCTTCCTAGTGCCAAAAAAAGAACAAAAGAGCCATTTTTTTTAATCTATTGGCACAGATACAGGCAATCCCAATTACGTCACGTGTTTGCAAAGAAGCTTATAGCAAAACATTAATCAGAGATACCCGCAAGCGTGGACCGTAATGTGTTGTTGCAAAAACTTCGCCGTTTGTCTTACACCCCGAAGCCAGAATCCTTTTATTTGGAATACCAACGAACAATTTATAGCCTGTGGTTGGATACATTTCACTGCTGCATTTTAACGCTCAATCTGAATTTGGGTAAAGTTGCTGAGTAAAATTGGAGTTTATTGAGTTTAATTTTAAGCGAAATTTAGACTACAATTACTTAGGATGGAAATTTATTGTTTTACTTTTTGTTTCGAAGAGTAATTATACAATTACGGGTTTGTAACGGATTTGTTGATAATAACAAGCCTGCTATAAGGTGGATGACGACATCCGCAGGGTTGCTGTGCAAAACTGGCGACAACGCGCTCGTTGCCAATGCCCGGTCATTCGCTAATAACCGGGCTCTGCAGTGGCGTGCCATGACTGAGGCGTATGTCCAGCTAGGGACAAATATGGGCTGATAATGATGATGATGATGAAGTTGGTGGCACCAGAAATATTAGTACAAATGATTTACTTTTGATACTGCTTTACAGTTTTTTTTAAGCTATTGCATAGCTTCTATCGCGGGCCTTGAGCGCGGGGACCGAATCCAGAAATTCCGTAACAAAAAAACCTCACGCTCCCCACTCCGACGGGCACGGAGGTTTGGCTTGAAGGCATGCTATGCAATAGGTTTACCGCGGCAGTCCCCGAGTGCCACACGTCTTTTTTTAATTTCATATATCTGTATTTATTAATTAAACCTTTAGATTGATAATAATTATCTAAGAGCTGTAAAAGAGGATTTTTTACGCTAGATTATATTAGTATACTTATAGAAATAAAAGGTACAGTAGCAAAAAAGGCTGGAATAAAAATGTTTTACTGAATTTCGGGATCGAATAAAATGATTTCGAGTATTCAGTGAGAGCAATATACGAATTTTTAATTTAAATCTACGTTTGGTAGCAGTCCTCATTTTATAAGTGGTCGTACGGTGGAATGATTTTTATATGGTACCTGGTATGGTAGTTGAATGCTATTTTGTAGCAGTTGACGTTTTTCAATAGTTGAAAATAATATATGTGGCTAATTAGGTACTTATTCAAGTGAAAGTTGATTTAATTTTGCCATTTTCGATAGTTCATTATATCAAAACTTTATCATTAACGTAAAATACAATTTTGTAGACCTCTACAGTCTACATAAATTTAAACGTTTTAATACAGTCCTAACAGGGCCGCTTCTGCAGAGTTTTCACCCGCTTTTCTGGGAAAACCTGTAACAAAACATTCTTTTTTTGGGAACACGTCCTTCGTCGGCAAAAAACGAAAGATTTTAGCAACATTAAAGTTCTGAAAAATTCCCAACGCGCTATGTATTCCTGTGGTTTGTGAAATGTGCTTTACAAACTTCTTCGACAATACCTATGGTTAGGGAGCCAGGTGCAAATTTGGTTAACTATTTCCTCTCAAGAGATAATTCGTCAGACGCATGAGAGTATAGTATTATAAAGCCTCGTGAACGTCAGCTGGCGCTCGGTTGGGGGGGTGAGCGGTTGTAGCCTCCCACGCACATAGGAAAAAAAATACATTCATTCATTCATTTCCTCTCAGCTAAAAATTTGTCAAATTGTAGCTAACCCAATATCTCAACGAAAAAAAATAGTCAGCTGGTTACAACATGGTGTATTATACGTCAGCTGGTGTCTCGAACATGAAAGTTAAATTTAAAGAAAAATTTATTTTCCGTTATTTCCTCTCAAACAAAAATTTACCTGATGATAGCTTATATGTAACTGTGGATAAATATATATGTCAGCTGGCTGTCTCTTGGTGGAAAAACCGTCAGCTGATACGGGAGGCTACAACCGCTCTTCCCCCCAACCGAGCTCCAGCTGACGTTTACGAGGCTTCATAATACTATACTTTGATGCATTTTACTAATTACCGCTTGAGAGGAACTTGGTCATAAAATCTGCTGCTGGCTCCCGGACCACTATTCGTATTCATAGGTAAAGTTTTAAAAATTAAGATAAATTATGTGACAAACCTTTTTAGTTTACAGCATTGTTCTTTGGACTTTAATTATGCTTCAATTATATTATCCTACAATACAGTTGAGTATTGTAGGATACTATTACGTAAGTATTTATATTACATACATGTAACTACAAACCGTGATTTCAGCACAATCCCCCGAGGATATACACAACATCTGCATCGATAGCACCTATTGTTGATAACAGAGATTTTTCATTATTATGATGTTGTGGCTAAGACTGATAACACATGCATGGTACAGAAAAAATTATATACAAGATTAACCTTTTTGCACTGCTTAATAGTACTAACCTCCTATTAACCAAGATGTATCTTTTGGTAACAATACTTTGTGCACAATTATAGCAAAAGGCACACCATCTCATTTGTAAGAAAGCCAAAAGTTGTATATTTATTAATTCAGTGAAACAAAAGCAGCAAATTTCCTTAACCACAATAAAGATAACAAGAAGATTAAAAGTTTTTAAAGTCGTGCCGCGAAACTCGCTCTTAATTTAATTTTTACTGCATTAAAATATTTCATGAAGTTGTGAACTTTGTAAATGAATAAATCTTTCGACCACCTCACTAGAAACGACTTTTGGATTACTGAGACGAACTTTTAAAACTACTTTTCAGCTAAAGGAAATTTAATTAAATTGAGTTTTACTTATTGTTAGACTTCATAGTTTAGTTTAGAATTTTGCACTGAGTTACAATGAAGATAATAAACTGGTTGGAGTTGGTGTTTAGTTGTTGTTTTCTAAGATATAAGTAAGTATTGTTAATGTTTAAAGCGCGTCACACACGGTGAAGATACTATAATATTTTATCTTAAGATACTGTAATATTTTATATTACAGTATCTTAAGGTATCCGGTATCAGCGTTCTGACCATCATTTTTCTTTTTGTCATTGCGTACTAAGACCCCTGTAGAACCGCCATCCTGTTACAAATGACCCGAAATTTTGTGGGACTTGCTTTATAGTCGTTTCGTATTTCCTACAAAAAACAGCAATTATGTCAACTCAAACTTCACATTACATGGAGTCGAAGTCATAATTATTTTACTTCACTTTTGGGCGTTTTGTTATTTACGTCCAAAAATGAATTCGCATCCATTGATTACCCACACAACAAGGAACAACAAACTACTCACAATTGACCTTGTCAGCTAAGTTTACTCTTTCGCAGAACCACAAGGTGACTATAAAATCAGACTGAAACTGCACTCTAATATTTGATGGAATTTCAGTGCAGACGCGATGACGCAAGCTCAAAAGATAGCTAGTATTGCATATTGGATGTTTTGATCCAGCGTTTTCCGACGAATTGGGTCGAACGATTGTTAAGCCGGCGCCAGACATGGGGATCAAAGTTTGAGCACACATTTTCAAAACTTCGATCAAACTTTATATGCACAAATGTATCCGGCTAGACTTGTATTTCAAATGATTTACGGGCACAGTTACCGCAAAGATGGCTCACAGATTAGACGACGATTTTGATGACTCCGTCAGACTGTTTTATTTGAGTGCCTTTAATTTTTTTTGTTTGAAGTAGCTCAATAAATAATTCTATTACTGCGTCATTACCCCACTCCATTATTGACGCTCAAAATACCACTCACAGATTAACTATTGTATACAACTGCTTTCAGCGGCGCACACGCAACAAGTGTGGCAGGGCGCACAAACTTTGAAGCAACTTTGAAGTTTGATTACTTTGATGTTCGCAGAAAAACCGACTCGACTCGGCAAACTTCAAATATGTGTTCAAACTTTGAACAAATAGGCAAATGTCAGTGCCACACTTCGCGACTTTGTAGGTATTTGCGTATTTGATCACATGTCTAGCGCCTGCATTAGAATTGATTCTATATTGTTTTATAACTGTAACATAATATGAGTATAGATAGGAGATAGTAATTTTAACCCATCTCCGTAATTACAAAGTGTAAATTGAACTTTGGACTGGGTTTTGTTGGGACTGCCGAATTTCTCATTATTACTGTTTGAATCTATACTAATATTATAAAGCTGAAGAGTTTGTTTGTTTGTTTGTTTGAACGCGCTAATCTCGGGAACTACTGGTCCGATTTGAAAAATTCTTTCGGTGTTAGATAGCCCATTTATCGAGGAAGGCTATAGGCTATATATCATCACGCTACGACTAACAGGAGTGGAGCCACGGGGGTGAAACCGCGCGGAGCAGTTAAGGCTTATACATGCGCTAATAACCTTGACCATACTAGACGGATCTCAAACCTCTCCCGCTGCACCTTCTTTTTTCCTCGCATTTTGTATTTAAAAAGATACTAATCAGTGAAACAAAAAATCCTCGTCAGGGACTGTTGTGTAACTGAACATAAAATTTTCAGAGCTCTAAGTCAGCAGGTTACGAAGTTTATAGAGTATTTGCGGAAAAATCGATGACCACGGCACATTTTTTTTTCTAGAAATCTATTAACTTTGGAAAAAAGTCCTCGCGAGCAATTAAAGATCAAAGACCATCCTATTTTATATATTTTTTTCGGTATTGTGCTTTATGTTGTACCAGACTTTATAGAGGTTGAACATAGTCGAAATTGCCGGGTAACGCCTTAATTATATAAATAAAAGTTTTAAAATTATATCTTACAAAGAAGTGTTTTATCTTATATACTTAAGATTGCACTTACATTTCTGCCATTATATTATCATAACTCATTTTATTCATTCTTTATGAAGATTAAAAAGATAACGAAAATGTTGAATGGTAAAAAATTGCGGAAAATAAGATCACTCAATTAATGTGTGAATATATTTCACGGTTATTTCTTTATGGTATGTGTAATTTGCATATTTATACGATGAAATGTGATTTTGGTACCTACTCATAGGACGCTTGCTCCCATAGGGACGATTATTTTATAGTATAATCCATGTTATGAATTTAGTATAAACTTCTTACATCCTCATCTGTATACGGGCGTGAAGCTATTTATAATTTATTTGGCGATTAAAGTTTCATCTAGGTATAGATACCAATATTTTTTTTGGAATTTGGAGAATTGAAGTGTCTGTTTTTAATACTGAAATAACCGATTTTACTTAATGCATATGGATGGATTCACTGTACATATATCAAAATAGTAATTTTTACAATTTATGTCTGTCTGTAGGTCAGAAAATTCCCACAGGAACTTTAGGATTAAAAGGAAAAACTAGTTTACGCGAGTGAAACCGCGGCACGCAGATAGTCAGTAATATAAAGCGCGAGAAAATACAATTGATTTGACTGTAGCCGTCGCTGGGAGTCTATCTAGTCTACTATAAAAAAAAAAAATAAACGCCGTGTTATTCCCGTAGGCTGTATTTCTTCGTTACACCATGTTACACGTTCATTTCTATTCTGATTCCTTTATTTGTTTATTCCTACCCCGAGGTGTTTACGAAACAAAGACATGAATCCAAATGTTTCAGATATTTTATTCCCGCCTCGTTTGGTGAATAATATCTGAATATAATATATTGCTTTACCTGAACTTGAAATATTAGTGTAATTTGCTCTTAAATTAACTAATACATATCCTAAACAATATGTATTAGTAACGCCTCATATTATTTCTTAACTAATATTATAAATGCGAAGCTACTTTATACTAAAATATAAATTAATCATCGTGATTATTAAGGTTTTATCACTTAAACGAAGGAAGGGAATAGACAAAACACTGAAATGTATACCTACTATTAATTTATTTCAAGTGTATAGGTTAATTAATTATGGCATATTCTGGGTTCATTTAAAATTGTAATTAGTGCCTCGATTCCTATTTTCTCAAATGATAAAATTAATTAATTTACTAGCACATATAGAGCACATGCCAATACGATTAGGCATATATTGCATTATTATGATAATACATATATCCCATTTGTATGTTGAGTATTTACAGACACGCTAAATGATTCCAGTTTAGGATAATTTTATGTAAATATGGTTTTGGTTGAAATGTGAATAATATTTTATATTACACTTCCTAGCTTAATTACAATTTAATATGTATGCTTGGTTATTTTGTTTTTGATTCTGGACGAATAAAGAACGATGATTTATATTTTTTTATTATAAAAGAGGACTTGGGTTTTCGTTAAAGAGGATAATTATTGCTAGATGAGATAGTGTATTTTTCTTCACGATTGTTGATGTTGATGATTTTTATGTGACAATTGTTACCTTTGCACACTTCCTGTTTTCGCGACAAAAGTCACTTTACCTATTAATGTAATCTTTATGATAAAATTTATCAAAGCGGCAGCTCTAATACAAACCGTATAGGTTTAAAATTATTTGTATTCAATATTTCGTTTTTATACAAGAAGTAAGCCATTATAAGAAGAGTATACCTATAGGCTAGTATAGTATTTTGTTATCTCTGGTATAGGTACAGTGTTCAAAGAGTAATTACCATCGCTTTAAGGCTTATACATGCGCTAATAACCTTGACCATACTTGACGGATCTCAAACCTCTCCCGCTGCACCTTCTTTTTTCCTCGCATTTTGTATTTAAAAAGATACTAATCAGTGAAACAAAATTTCCTCGTCAGGGACTGTTGTGTAACTGATAATTTATTAAACATAAAATTTTCAGAGCTCTAAGTCAGCAGGTTACGAAGTTTATAGAGTATTTGCGGAAAAATCGATGACCACGGCACATTTTTTTTCTAGAAATCTATTAACTTTGGAAAAAAGTCCTCGCGAGCAATTAAAGATCAAAGACCATCCTATTTTATATATTTTTTTCGGTATTGTGCTTTATGTTGTACCAGACTTTATAGAGGTTGAACATAGCCGAAATTGCCGGGTAACGCCTTAATAAGACGATAAGACTCGGTAATTGCTCGTGATATGAATACATTTATCTTTTATCTTGTTTCCGTTTTCATGCGGCTCGGTAAAATTATGAATAGGTACGTCGGATCAAATATGGTTCCGAACAGGATTATGACGAATTGTTAGAGTGTGTTTTTTTTGTTTGACGTGACAACGTCTTATAATTCGATAGAGCTGGCTGCACGCACGAAAAAACATGAGTCATGCGTCGTTACCTCGCTCTGAGGCGTTCCATGTAAGGCTTGAAGTGCAAGCGAGAGCGCGGAACGAGCGACAAAGAAGCACACGTTCAACTATCGTCAGTAAACCGACTTTACAGACAACCAATTTTTTAATTTTTATTAAGGCTGCTTTTCCACCATTAATGTGCGAGGATGTGTAGTGAACTAGTGAGGAACGTGTTTGTAAAAAACCAATCATATCGCTTCATTTAGTCTGAAGCTTGAAGTTTGCAAATCACCCTAATGCTAGGATCACTCGGTGGTAGAATCACGTAGAATTTTGACAGTCAAACATAAATTTAACTTAAATTCATGTCAAGGTAAATTGCACACGAATAAACAATACGGTGACAGTCATTGGCCACACTATGGTTATTGGTTATGTATGCTTTGGTAATGTGCATTTTCGAACAGCTATATCAAAATTAAAAAAAAGGAAAAAAAAATAACAAAGGTAATATTTGATCAGAGAGTTTTCGATAGAAAAGTTTTTAAGCTATTGCATAGCTTCTATCTAATTGCGTAACGAAAAACCTCACGCTCCCCACTCCGACGGGCGCGGAGGTGAGCCTTGAAGGCATAGCATGCAATAGCTTTACCGCAGCAGTCCCCGAGTGCCACACGTCTTTTTTTTATTGTTTCTTATTCCTTCATTCCTTCATGAAGTCATTAAGGAAAAAGACGAACGTTCCAATACACGTATTGTGATGAAACATACCGTGTTCGACAAATCTGCATTGCAGAACAAGCGATATAATCTCATAGTGTTACGTGGGAGGAATATTTTATTATACAACTAGCCCGTCCTGGCGGCTGGCTCTGTCCGTGTTGATCCGGAATTAAAATAAAATATAGCTTATGTCACTCAGGAATAATGTAAGTTTTTGTTGGTGAAATAATTTTTTAAATCAGTCCAGTGGTTTCGGTGCCTATTAATTTAAACATATATACTAAATTTGGTTCTCTTTACCTTATGTTAGTGTAGTCAAGAAGACCACATGTTGTTATAATTAAAACATTAACCAAACCATTTCGTCAAACTGTACATTTTTAATGATTGTTCATTAAAAGGTACAAAAAAGATAAAGGTTAAGTAAACCAAAAATGTCATGAAAATCAAGAATTAAAAGTGAATTAAAACCATTTTGTTACAACTAGACTCTATAGTCGTTAACCTTTTTCGAGCCCGCTTATGAATTTATGTTAATAGATGTATTTACTAATTGAAAGAACATACCTTTATACGTAGCCTTAATGAATTGCAAATGCTGGAATTCCTATAAAAATACTATGTGCAATTTACTCGCAAAAGTGCACTTATTAAGGCAACATTGTAACTGTAACCTATCAAAGTAAACGAATTTTGTAGGGAGACTGCTATGATTACCTTATATAAAAATGTATTAGTTACAACTGTAGAATTGGGTTAATTATTTGATAAATAAATATAGCTACTTCATTATTCTGGCTTGTTTAATGTCAAAGCTTTTCAAATAACTCAAAGGATTGTGAAATTGATTCATTAGTGTTCCAGCTAATAGCTGGTCAAGTCAATAATAATTTATATATATTTAGGGGCGAATGTAGGAATTTAATTGACATATTTATTACTAAACATCAGCTACAGCATAATGCAATTTTTATATTAGGTAGGTATGTTCAAGTTTTCAAAACTATTGGCATTATTATTCTGCATTTCAATGAAAATTCCATTAGGCGAAAAACACAAGTAATATCTTTTGAAGCTATTGCATAGCTTTTATCTCAGACTTTGAGCGCGGCGACCGAACGAAAAAACCTAACACACCCACTCCAACCGGCACAACGATGCGATACTATGCAATCGATAATAGCTTTACCACGGCAGTCCTCGAGTGCCACACGTATTTTTTTTTATTCTCATTTAACATGTACTCAATCGCGGGCGTCAACTAGTATAACACTATACGTGATGTCGGTCACTCATCAATAAACAGACAGCCACTTAAGGTGCTTAACTAACAATTTGTATACCGATCGGCGAGAACAAATAACCAATACCGTATACGTACCTACTACATTGTGATAGATAGGTAATTATCATTAGTGAACTCAATCAAGCGTCTGTTTTGCTACTTTGTTGCTTTTAATTTGAATTGATCTGAATAGTGAATTTATGAATTAGATATAAGTACACTACGGCTCTTGTCAAGTTATGACTCTTCTTATGCCTTGCCTTGATTGCCTGGGAGAGATCGCTACTAAGTGATAAGGTAAGCCATTTCAAAACAATTTTATGGACAGATTTTCATTCACGTGTCTAAATTTTTAACGAATTAGGGTGCTTTTCCACCAATAATGTGCGAGGATGTGAATAGTATCGCTTCAAACGCTAAACGCTTCCAACTAAATGAAGCGATATGATCTATGATCTTAGAATAATTACACATGTGTAATTATTCTAAGTCTATGATATATAAAAAAGCTAGATACGTTACCCGCTCTCTATTTTGGCAAGAAAAAACTCAGCTAAGTGCCCGTGTTTCACTTAGTCACGCACCATTCAGCGTCGTGGCTGGACGTTCTTTTTATATTTTAATCGGCAGTTGTTATTACGAAGTACATGAGTGAGACATGTATTATGTCTCGTGCGTGAGAGTGAAAGAGAGAACAACTGTATTGGTGATAATGCGTTAGTAAGTAGGTATGTATTAATTACGCTGTTTTTTAGTGCAATGATGTTGGCGTATGCCGCGTCTACTAGTATAATAGAGTCATTGGATATGATTGGTTATTTACAAACACATACCTCGCTACACATCCTCGCACATTATTAGTGGAAAAGCACCCTTACATCGTTAAATGTTTGTATGAAATTACATCGTTTTGTTACATGAGCAACTTAAATTGGTAACAACTAACAATAAAAAGTGGGTACAAATGTAACTGTATAGAAGGGAAGTTTGTAATTTCTTGTTGTTTTAAAGTTTGCAAGAATATAAGAAAACATTGATACTATGAACAAACGTTACAATAGTACAGATAAATTCTATAATACTATTGATAATGATTAAAGTAATTAAATAATAAGCAGATGTTGGTGAAATTCGCTTTGCAGATAGATCGGATATCCATACTTAATATTATAAATGCGAAAGTAACTCTGTCTGTCTGTCTGTTGCTCAATCACGCCTAAATTACTGAACCAATTTTCATGAAATTTGGTATGGAGATATTTTGATACCCGAGAAAGGACATAGACTACTTTTTATCCCGGGAAAATGACGCAATCCCGGAAATCCCACGGGAACGAGAACTATGCGGGTTTTTCTTTGACTGCGCGGGCGAAGCCGCGGGCGGAAACCTAGTTATAGTATAATCAAGAAATACAAAACCAACACAATCCTTAATACATTCTGGGATATTTGAGTGGATATCTTACTAGAGCCACATAACTAAAGGATAATTTACTGTAAGTTCTTTTGTGTTAATAAATAATACACATAAGGCAATAAAACTGTAAACCCAAGTAAGTACCTATATTATATTTAAAATATTAACGCAAAGTGAGTCAAGGAAGTACTTTAACATTCCAAGTGAATACTGAGTCATTTCAATGGTCAATTAACATTGCATCGTGCACTTTCAATTAAGGCACTTTATTTGTTAATTTAAGCAATTATTTGAGGGTATCTATACCTATACTTAGGACTAGCAGTTGTAAAGACTGATTTTTAGTTTTTACGCTTTGGACTTAACTCTTTTTCTATGTTTTATTATATTATGGTGTTTATAATGAATATAAAAAAAAACTTCGTTAGTAAACTGTTATACTTATGAAGTGTAATTCTAAGATATTAGTTGAGAGATCTGGCAGAAGCTTCAATAAAATAAACATCCATGGACGAGATTAAAAAACATTCAAAGGATTCAATCCGTGTAAAAAATAGGTGAGTAACGACTTTTCTTTTTATATAAAATGAACAAATCGATTCAGAAATGATGTCATTAGTTGGAGCCACGCTTCATTGAACATAACAATCGTCAGTACTTCATTCTCATCGAAGGTACCATGTAAACAGTACATATAAACATGTTTATACTTAACACTTAAAAAAATAAACACAATATTTTTAATGTCTTATTTACTATCATGCTGCTTTTATATTTAATTCATGAACAAATTAGACTTGATTTAATTGTACAAGTTTTAATTTTGTACAATATGGCTATATTATGGCAAATTCTTATTTTTAATTTAGTTTAACATAATATACAGTATTAATATGCTGTATTTCTCAAGATATAATAATAATATAATCCAGATTTTTAAGAACAATATTTAACACGTAATAAGTTGTTAATTTAAACACATTACTAATTCAACTAATAGATGAATGCAAAACGCAATACCACCATATTCGCGCGTAAAGTTTGTTTACGTAAAATTGGCAACGTCGCACACCAGTCGCTGCGTGGTTATTTATCCATTTGGCAACGTAGCGTAGGAGTGCATTTGCGTTTTTGTTTTTTTTAGAGGCGGCTGATATCCTTGGAAAGCATAGCTTTTGCCACTTACTCGACGGATAAGAAATAAGAATTTCTTGTTTGAAGAAGACATACCGGACCTTTTCAGAATGATTATTATAGATTAGCAGTTATAGTTTTACTGTACCTATGCCTCTCTAAAAGGGCAAATATGAAAGATAAATAAAAATATCTATAGATCATTCTTTAGATATGTATTGAAATTATGGAGAAGGTATTAGACAGACAATATGAGCCTATAGGTAGTTGAAATATCTGGTGTTTATTTTACAGATGCAGATTTTAAGTCTATTTTCTATATATTTGATGTACCTATATAGAAATATGTACTACCTGTAAATATTTGATCCTAGTGATGTTCTCCTCGGTGACGGTGAGCGCGCGCCGCTCGCCCAGCTTGTAGGTGTCGTCGTAGTACATGTACTCGGTGAACGTGAGCCCGCTAGTGGTGTACTGCTGCGTGAAGTATATCGATATAGTGCCGTTCGCGATGTCGTGCTCGATGATCCACTTGCACTTGAGCGGCACCGGGAACGGGTTCGGGAAGTTCGGCGTCTGAATCGTCCCCACGGGGCCCTTCAGTCGCCCGCCGCAGGGTACTGACTCTTCTCTGCTTGTCTCGCAATGAACCGACTTTAGGATAAGTGTGATGATGGTTACGCGCAAACAATGCGCAGTTTGCCTGAAACAAATATCATGAAATTAGTAAGTACGCGATTCCGATATTGAGTCATACAGTACCAACCGTAGATATGAAATAATTTGGAAAATCCAAAAGTGCACGCCTCATAATTTTTTTTTAATAAATATTTATTAATTATGTATTATTTTTGTTTATTTAATAACAATTAAACCACATCGAATCAGACCCTGAAAAATGAAAGGGTTCTATTCCTGAGCATACTCAAGCGTAAGAGAAAAAAAAAGACTCGATTAGTAAAGTATTTCGGTCGCTATCGTGTTAACAAGAAAAAGGATCCGCACATACAGACACGGACACGGACGTCCAAGACAGAACTTTTTTAAACTGTTTTTTAACTAGTTTAAATAACAAAAATGACATCAAAAATATCATGAACGTTAAAAATAGTGTTTTTTCTTAATATGTGTGTGTATGTATTATCTTACAAGTGCAATGTATGATACATAAAGACATTTTAAGTTTGAAAAATCAGATGTTTATCGCGAAGTGATAGTAGTACCCACCTCAACGCTTCGCTTATGAGTCGTGCAAAATACCTTGCGAAATAAAACTAAAAATATTTTATGTTGGTGTATTGTAAATTGATATGAGTTCTATTACTGTCCATTAAATAAATAAATAAAATAAATAAATAAAACATTTATTGATAACAAACGAAAAAGTATACAAGCCACACAGAAACAGAAAAAATAAAAATAAAGTAAGAACAAAAACATGGTAAAAAAACTTAAAACTAAAACAAAATATTACACAATCAAAAACTTACAACCTAAAAATTAGACAGGTACTGTGCGGCAACGTCTGTTATCAAAAGGGGCTTCTCAGTATAAAGCTGCAGTGACTTTTGAGTCAACTAGCAGCACTGATTTTCAGAAACCCCTATTGACAGTCGGAGTTACAGCCTGTGTGATGTGTGTGCGTGAGTGAGTAAGTGTGTGTGTGTGTGCGTGTGTGTGCATTACAATTGCATACACTTTTTGTTCAATCATTTTAGTCTTAAAATAGGTAGTAGGTGCGTCATGGTAAAAAAATAAATGTACCGTAAGGTTATTTGAATTTTGCAATGTCATAAGAATTAATAGAAGTCTTCCGAACGAATAAGAATGGGTCAATTAAGTGCGCTTGCTTAAATAAAAGAGATTAAGCGTACAAAATATTCACAAAAAGTCAATTTACATTTCGATTCACAGCTCGTTATTATAACCGTTTTGTATTGTTACATTTTTTGTATTTATTCTTCCTAAAGTCATTGTGCTGAAGCTTATAAAAGATATATATTTATAAAATCTACAGGTGTAATTTTAGACTGTAAGTTAGTAAGATTATGAAAAAACGTTGTTTTTGGGAATCCAGATTAAAAACTCTTTAAATAAAAAACATGTTTTTTTGAAAATCAAAACTAAAATATTTCATATTTTATGTCAATCAGAAAAAAATCTTCTTCCAACTATGTGTAGACAGATTTCGACTTATGATTAGATTATCCGGGTTTCATTTGTTCTCAAGTTTATAGATACTGATTAAACTCCTCTATACTAATATATTCTAGAATCGATTCTATGTACGCAACGTTCCGATTGAGGTTTAATCAAGGAGAAACACTTGATTGGCCTCACCACAAAGGGAATGAAATTTCTATGGTCAACATACCGGTAATTTGTGTGGTTATCGGAATCATTTATTTGTTATTGTAAATCTTATAATTAGTTTAGATATATATATTGTATCAAAGATTAAAGAGACGATCTTAATGGAAATTTTCTATTATCAATACAAAATTTGATGAGATTTCCCTTTTGTAATAAGTTACTTATCAATATTATAAGTAGGTACAAGAATAAGGTTTAAAAGATAATTCTCTAAAACATACACTTAAAGATGTAAATCCATTGGTTTTGAAATCAAATATCATTTGACCATAAACCAGGGTAAAATTCAATTAACAGACGCCTTATTTATATAAGTTTTGGTATATGAAAGTTTTGTTTTATAGACAATAGTTTCATAACCTTTCTTCAAATAAAAGTTTCTACGAAGTGCACACGTACTTGCAGATGTTTTTGCGGTGAAAGCAGTGAAAGCGGGACCTTAACATGAACTATAAAGCGGTCTCTTGATACAGGATGCTCATAAGGCAGCATCCGTCCCGATCGCGTGAGGAAATTGCATTATAATACTTACATTAAAGTTTAACATTGCTCCTCACGTCTGAGAGGAAAATTATATTATGTTCACTTTAAACATCCTCTATCGGAAATATGTATGAAAATATTGTGCATTGTGAGTCTGTTTTGTTTGAGATACAACAAGAATTTAAAGATTAGCGCGAAGGATATGTATTAGTTTATGTGAATACATCTAAAGGTTTGTTTATAAATAAAGTCGACTCTTTCTTTGTAAGTAACGACTGACCTATTAATCTATACTATATAATATTGTAAAGAGGAAAGGTTTGTATGTATGTATGTATGGTTTTCACGCATAAACTACTGGACTGATTTTGATGAAATTTGCCACATATAATCTTTAGACCCTGAGAAAGAACATAGGCTACTTTTTATTGCGAAATATGTACCACGGGCGAAGCCGGGGCGGACCGCTAGTACACTATAATCTGACGCAGTAAATCGACGAAGAAAGTAGTTTCACATATATCTCCAAAGGAATACGTACCTGGACTTGTTAAAGAGAATTCATACCGCAAAGAAAATATTAATTTCACTCTAGAGACTCATTATTTTCACAGCGTCATTTCTAAAAGTGAGTTTCATTCTTGAGAAGGTATTTGCGCTATTTGATGCAGCTGTTGACATAACGTTTGTTCCAGGGTCTGTTTTAACACTACATTTGTTAAAGACGTCAAACGCAGGATTGAAGATTTTGCTTAAGGAGAGCATAGGAGGAAGGAGGAGGTTTACGTCACTGATATCGTATATGTATAAAATGTCCATGGATAAGTAAGTGATATAATCTATAAAGTAATTTATAATTCATAAAACCGCAAAGAAGTTTACTAATATTTTCCAATGAATACAAATCTAATAAAGCTGAAGAGTTCTTTGTTTGCGTTATTCTCAGGTACCACGGGTCCGATTAGAAAAATTATTTCACTGTTAGACAGACCATTTATCGAAAAAGGCTATATTAAAGATTTGAGACAAATAGGAGCAGAGTAATGCGGGTAAAACCGCGGGGCATAGCTAGTAATAATATAAACGTGAAAGCTTCGTGGGTGTTCTGGAGGAAGTCTGTTTAACTTTCACGACAAAATGTCTCAAGGTACTATGTAGCGAAATTTAGGACAGATAGATAAGAGTCTGTACAAAGCGAAGCCGTTGGTTGTTTAATTGAATTTGAAAATAAAATATTAGTAGAAACAAAGTGAGGTAAAGAAAAGTACATAAACTATAAATATGCACAAACTTAATAACATAATAAGTGTGTTAATGGAGTAGTTCCAAATTATTATGTGTTTCTATGTCTGCTAATTAAACAATATTTAACACGAATGCATTCGTTTATTTATACATTAGAATGAGAGTGAATGAACCTGCTACATAGTATAATTGTTCCAATAATTAGCTTCTGCCAACTGCACAATATACTGAATGAGTGAACTACATTGTATTCATTGCAATTTAAATAAATAATAATAAATAAATAAATATTATAGAACATTATTACACAAATCGACCTAGTCCCACAGTAAGCTCAATTAAGGCTTGTGTTGTGGGTACTAGGCGACGATAAATATAATATTTAATTTAATAAATACATATATAGATAATAACACCCAGACCCAAGAACAAATAATTGAGTTCATCACACAAATATTTGCCCTGACCGGGGATCGAACCCGGGACCGTCGGCTCAGTAGGCAGTTACTTTACCACTGCGCCAACCGCGTCGATGTATTAAGAATAAGTACATAAATGAAATATGTATTCTTAATACTTCACATAACCATACTTCGTCGTCTATCGCGTAGGTGTTTGTACTTTGTAATAACTATATTGTAATGTATATGTCACGGCTAAAGGTAGGTGAGAACATAAACTTAAGATTAGCCGGCTAAACTTAGGTTTATTTTCGACGAGGTGTTAATGTTAGTTTGTTCTATCTTTAGCCGGCTAAACTTAAGTGTAACCGCAGGCCCGTGGCTAAAAATGTCGGGGTGGGTAGATTTGGTTAGCGCCGGGCCGGTGGAGGGCTTGAGGGGCCCGCACAGTGCCAGAAAACACTCGCCCTGTTCCTTACATGTATTATAGTAACCAAATCTACCCACCCCGACTCAGGGCAGAAAGCTGGTGGCTAGGTTAGGTTAGGTTAGAACTCTTAAGACCCGCACGAGCCGAGCGAGCGCAGCGAGCGTGCTGCGGCAGCAGCCGGCGAAGTGCCAGAAAACACTCGCCCTGTTCCTTACATGTATTATAGTAACCAAATCTACCCACCCCGACATTTTTAGCCACGGGCCTGCGGTTACACTTAAGTTTAGCCGGCTAAAGATAGAACAAACTAACATTAACACCTCGTCGAAAATAAACCTAAGTTTAGCCGGCTAATCTTAAGTTTATGTTCTCACCTACCTTTAGCCGTAACATATATAAAGATTGCCCCTTGTAATGTATAAGAAGAAGTATGCCCCTTGGTCTTGGATCAAAATATAAATATATTTGGCATAATCATTATCATCTCTTTCTGGAATTGTTAGGGATAGTCGCAAAACCTTCCTGTCGCCTAAACATATATTATCACTTAATTTATAAATATGTACCTGCTTAATTAACCGGTATTTATGTAATGAGCTTTTTGGAAACCTCATAAGCACTACCAGAGAAGATTGACAGAAGATGAAAGTACTTAAAATATCACCGTAAATAATATCTACTTATTTACGATAGCTAATAAATCTTCAACTCCAGGAAGTTCTTACAATTTGCAGAATAGATTAGAATATGGACTTAGGTTAAAATTCCATTTCATGTTACTAAATTACGTTACCCAGCGTCAAAAGTTATTCCAGGAAAGTTATTCATGACTTCGTGCACGCTTGGTTTTATATGAAATAAGACATTAAAGACGAGTGATGCAGGGAAACGGAAAAAATCGTGATTATTTAAATGAAATAATTATTTATACTGTCGCAAATGTTTGATACGGTGTTACTGAGGTTGGGTTATTACGAAATAAGTTCGTTTAATTTTATTAGAAGTATTAAAATAGTTACTATGTAATATTTATTTGTTTTCAAACCTTTTGTCATAGTTTTGTATTTTAAATGTAGATACCTATATCCGCATATCTTAATCATTACACACTTCATAATTAAAATGTAAAGTTCTATTCGGTATTTACATAAACATCAAACATCGCCATCAGAAAGCTACCTATTTAACTTTTCAGGTGCTCATCATCATCATCATCAATATGTTCACACAGTCAACAAATCTTAAATATTTCTAAAACAAAACTCAATTAAACTCCGTTCATCAGCTACTCTTTATATTGAAAAAATGCACCAGGTCATAAAAATAAACTACCATAGGTGTTAATAGCATTTAAGCGTTCAATACGTTTGTTTGCTTTGAATATAATTACTACGGAACTGATTGCCAATTTACGACCGACCTCGGCTGCAGCGAGCGTTGGCTGAAATGAATTGGCTTTTCGCACAAAGCCGGATAATTTTTAATTGGTTCCTTATAATTCGATTCATTTGGATGCACTGTTATCTTATTAAACTACTTTGACCAGCGTCTACTGTTATTTATAAAATATGAAGGTATTCATTACCATGCTATTTACGCTTTATAACATAGTTGTTATTACATTTACTATCAGTTTCAACATTCATGGGATGTTAACATTAGTCGGCGACCATTATTAATTCCAAAACGGCAATGGAAAAACTGCAACCCTTTCTTTTAACGAAATAGATTAGCCTATGCATATTTAACGAACCAGTGTGGATAGAAGCTGAAGCTTTTGGAGCAATAGACAATTAGACATGGCTTGAAAGAACTGTTCCGATCTACCTATATAATCTCTAACACCTAGTTTCCTATTATTTAGTAACAACAACCCAGAAATACGATATCATTCATTAATATGTAACAAGAAAGAAAGAAGATTATCGGTACCTACTACATATATAAAGAGTATCATAAATTCCAAACACGCATATCCTTACATTTTCTCCATTCACCGTCCTATAAAAATAAGCATCAAATAAATTAAAGGGAAAATAAATTCCATTCAGTTTGCGCGTTTTATAAAATATTTTTTTACATCCTTTGTTATGAAATATGAAACTCGAAGCGCCGTGTTCAGTGTTGGCGATCGGCCATCTCACAAATCATTTATTCTATTCTTTTACCACATATTTTCAAGTTGAATTATTTAGTGTCTCTTCGAATTTTGTGTGATTTTACGTTGCGCGATTTTATTTAAAACTAGCGGTCCGCCCCGGCTTCGCCCGTGGTACATGTTTACGTTTTCTCTACATAAGAACCATCCTCGTACTTCAAGGAATATAATAAAAAAAGAATTATCGAAATCGGTTCAGCCGTTCACGAGTTATGCGCTTACCAACACATTTTGCGATTCATTTTTATATATAAGATTTAGTACGGGTATGGTCGTCACTATATATCCATATACTTATTGATAATATTGTGAACCAATTAATACATAAAATAGATTGCGTTTTTCCTACTTAAATTGGAGATTTTAAAGCCTTCTTACCTACAATTTTTTTAACTTAGCAAAAAAAAAATTCAACTTGCTTTTAAAAAATTGTATACAAGAAAAACGATAGAGAATGAAGCATCCAATACAAATAAATCTAAAAAGAAGGCTCAGTTAACGTCTCCAATTGGAAAACAAATGTCTTCAGAAAGAAGTGAGCTTCGAATAAGAATTGCCGATTTAACAGGGTCTGGTGCTGATGAAAATAAATGCTCTTTGAGACACAGCTGGCATGTTTAGATTAGGATAATTTAACGCGTGAACATATCAATACTATATTTACTATAATATAGCGGGTATCTGCGGGTTCCTCCGCATTATGTTATTTTGCAAGCCATGTCCAAAATAAAACTGACAAAAATAAGCCCCAATATCATCCGATATATTCAAATTCAAATGGTAGTCGGAATAAACAAATATGGCCAAATAAAACATTATAAAGGGATCAATAGTGATCAAAAGGAGTGTTTTAGGTTGCATATTCAATGTTAAAATTAGGTACACACTACGTTTTTCTAAAATAAATAATGTGTCGTGATCATATCGTGATGGTGTTTTGCTTGTTTGAAATAATCTCAGTGTTGACTACGAATTCTTACCATGAGGTGAACACAAATAACAAACAAACGGAAGAGCAATGGTTCATGAAGAAATATAAATTATTGCTTTCTGATATTTACTTTCTTACATATTCACGATTTCGCCAGGATTGGATTGAGATGTTTTTTATTTATGTAGGTATAATTAAAAAGCAAGATGGCGATTTATTTAGAAAAACAAATATTTTTCTAGATACTTAAACAGTCACTAAATATTTACATATAAATAAATAGACAATAATAATTTGAATAAAAATGAAATGCGTTGGCGTTGTAATCAATAATTAATCTTACCATCCTCAATCTATCTGAACATTTAGTTTAGTTTAAAACAATTCCCATAGAAATTAGTTTTGATATGTTACGCGTGAATGGCCCATTTAAATGCCTCGAAATCCACGCTAAATGTTGTTCTGATATTTACGAGCGGACGTTTCGCATTTGCGGCCCTCATTAGTGCAGTGCAATAAATAAAATCAAATTTCGGTTAGAACTTTACTCGTTATGAAAGCTGAATTTAGGAATAATTTAGAGAATAATATGTTCATTCTATTTACTATAATGTAAAGACTTTTTGAAGAGCACGAGATATTTTGAGCAGAATAAAGAGCGGTTAAGCACAATATTATTTAGATGGTTTCAATATAGGTAGTTGAATTACTCTTGAACTTGAGGCATAATGTCACATAATGGTTAGAATGAGTGTGCTGAAACGCAAAGACGTCAACATCGTATCGTAAAACGTATTTTTCAATGAAAAATCTATTTTTGTAACCGTAGAGATTACGTTTAGCGTAATGTTTTTCTTGATCATTATGCTCCTTTATTTCATTACGTCTGGTTTAAAAAAAAAAGATGAGGAAAATCTTTAATCTCTCGTAAACAAAACATACAGATTATCTTTTATTTATTTTTGTGCAATTCTTATTAGGGTAAGTAGTTCCATCATATTTTAGGCAATAAACGGAATTAATGGATAGAAAAAGAAGAATGTATAAATTATTATGGTTCATGAATTTACATTTAGGATCTTCTACTATACCTACTAATATAATTTTCTGGAGTCTTCTAGAACCACAATAAAATTATTATTTAAGAGTGTCAGTCTTTATGGTTAATGTTAATGGATGGATGATGGATTTAACTGATGAATAAGATCGCTCTTAAAAAAATGGGGTGGTTTTACTTAGGCTATATCTTTGTTATAGCTAAATAAAAGTTAACCACATAAACACCTTTGGACATAACAGAATCTAGTAACAAAAATTTAATAACAAAAAATGAGAATATAAAAATTTTCCAACAGTATTTAATTGATCACAACATTAATAGTCTGGACCAAAGTTTCATGAACGGCTGAAACAGTATGCCAAGCGGCAAGCGGAGATGAAAACATTTGTAAAGTTAAGCGATGCGTGGCCGTAAAATAAATTTATGCTACGGCTTGTACATTCAGAGTAATGATGAAAAATATCCCGCAGTACAGATGTGTCCCGAGGGCTGGAGATTATACCGCAAGCATGCTGTGTAAGATTTTAAATATGACGTCATATTTTGTGTGTGCATTCGCGGCAGATATGAGCTTTAGTTGTAGTACTAGCACAGAAGATATAATAGTACTAGTAGTACCTACTAGTAAAGACTTAGGTCTTAGAGGATTTACTTGAGACCGGGGATATACGTAGTTCCTGGTATTTTTTTCAACGTTGTTATACCACGCTTATATTAGCTTCATCTAGGTATGTATTTATGTGAAAAAACTCCTTGACTCGATGTTGACCCACTTTAAACGAACAGATTTGATTCGTTAACAGTTTTATTGAATATCTATTTATTTTTACCAGCTAACTGTGTAACTGCTAACTGTAAAAATTAAAGGTTCACGATATCGTTCATTGAAGTTCCAAGGCAACTGCGAGTGTTAAATAATGTAATAAAAAGATAAATATTTACAAATACTGAATACAATGTTGTGTCAAGTATCAAATATGTAAATGTTTTCATGATAATTCATAAATATGTTATAGTCAATGTATTTCCTGTATTTTCCAAACTACTTAAATCGAATACTCTAACTGCTAACACAATTAAGCTTTTTTTCAGTCACATTCATTTGTATCGAGAAAAACGTTGCAACAAAAGACTGGACTCCAGCGCCACAATCAAGCGCTTGACAATGTGAAGCGTTGTGGAGCCTTTTTACTTGATTAATTAAGCCGGTTTTTGCAGCGTGCTTTCAGCGCTTGATTAACGATGTACACTGGAGCGTAACCTTTGGATACCGTTAAGAGGTTGAATGTAAAACGGTGTATGAAGTCAATGTGAAGGTTTGGGAAAACTATTTGTTTTATAGTTTCGTCGACTTTTATCGTATAGACTTTATGCTATTACTTTACCTATTTAGTCATTCTTTTAAAATAAGTAATTTATATTATGAGTAGGGTTTTAGCGTTAACACTTTTTTCGATACATATTTAATTCAATTGTTGTTGTTGTTACATGCTTGCAGCGTAGGTAAGATGTTTTTTTATTATCTTTAATCTTATGAACCTATCGTCATTACTGGAGCCAGGATGAAGGAAAGTAAATGTATTTATTTTCAAATATGAATGATAAAAATTGTCATTATGTAATGTTTATTATATATAAGCTCTCAAAAATCTAAAAGACTTCTAAGTAGATATACATTTTTAATAATTCTGTTCCATAATTTTTTGTATTTATTATGAAAATATACCTCCAATATCCTTTATTGTTACACAATAGAACGTGACTTAATATTCAAAATAACGAGTTATTCTTACATCTAAATGCTAAAGGTACCTATTATTAGGCTGGTGAACACCGTGGGTGGTTTTTAAACATACGTTAATTTCAATGAAATTATTTATTGAGAATTACCTATGTTTTTACATGTGGTCATTATTATTGCTAAAGTAAAACCCATGGATCGTCGATCGTCTCGATCATCGTAAAATTTATCAATTTTAGCTACGAACCTTAATTTATCAATCTAAATTTATCAATTTTAAATTGATAAATTTTACGATTTTTAGTAAAATGATATCACTAAAAAAACATGAATACCTAAATAAATAGGTAATAATAATAATACCTATTTTAAACACCTTGCGTTATGTGTATTGTACCTACAGCCTTAGTTCACTCAACTAGGTAAGGGTCGGAGATCAAATCGACGTACCTCTAACCGTTTTATATGCAATATTATAGTGTGCAGTAAATACTAAATCCAATATTTATGTTATTTATATAATACATACAGGTACCTTAAGCGTACTTAGTGTGACTGTATTACTACAAACAGTTTTATCTAAATCCATTTAGCGGATTGGCGTGAGGTGTTAATACGTCAAAGACCGATAGAGTTACATTTTATAAGTTACATCACTATTCACTACACAGTACAACTACATAGTATAAAACAAAGTCGCTACCGCTGTCACTGTCTGTCCGTCCTCCTCCTCATGTATGCTGAAATCTTTAAAACTACGCAAAGGATTTGGATGATATTTTTTTTATAGATAAAGTGGTTATGGAGAAAGGTTTCAGTATATTAAATTGTAAAGTTTTCTAGAAAGCGGGCAAAAGAGGGCAAAACCGCGCGCTGATAGCCAGTTTTATGTAACTAAATACCCTATAAAAAATTGCAAATATCTGTTACTTTCATTATTATTATATACGACTTCCACGCCACTAAGAATAAGAATATATGTAGATTAAAAGTTCCTATAAGATCCTTGCATTTTAACAAAAAAGAAAATTGAGAGCAATCTTTGGACACAAAACTTTTATCGGCGTTCCAAAAATAAATAAGTAGGTACGCGTTAAATTGCCTGAAGTGATCAGATAATTAATTGGTTTTGTTAAATTGAGAGATTGGAAGATTTTAGATTGAATATAATTTCTTCGATTTAGAAATTTTATTGAAAGTTAAATGGAAATTCAATTGCGGTGATAGGAAAATCTGAGAAATAAGTTGTAAGATAGAAAGGTTATTATTTTAAAGCTCTCATTAAATCAAAACTAGGCAATAGACTTAGGTACAAGTACATTGTAAGTGCATGGTATGAGATATTGTAAAATTATAAAGTCGACAATGTTTTGAACATATTTTTGTTCCACAAACAATCCTCTGAATTCTAAAAATACAATTTCCAATAACTTATTTCTCGTAAATACACGCCGAAGGATATTTCAAATTGACGGTTATTGGTTCCAGAAAGTTCCAGCTTCTCAAGTATAATTTAACTTGCAAGCTATTATTACCAGACTAATACTATATAATCTAGCTGGACTGTCCAATGACTGTGTTTATGTGTAAATGTTTTCTAAGGACTCAGTGTCTATTACAATTAGAGGGACTGAGAAAACCACTTAGTCTATTTAGCCATTAGGTGGGTCCACACAGAGCGAGCAGCCTCGCGAAGCATATTCCTTGTGAGGTTGATAGGTCCTTGTAGATGTTGCTCGGAAAGCGTGTGTGTCGCTACTACAGACGAGGTAAGTCACGACTCACGAATGATGCTGATCGAGCTTCGCGTAGCAGTTATTGCTTCACGAGGCTGCTCGCACTGTATGGATCTGCCTATTGAGCTTATATTATTATAGTTGACACTAAGTAAAATAGTTAGAATATCTATAGTGCTATAGTAATTGTTACTTTGTCGGCGCCTTATTTATTCTGTGAATACTATTTCTGTATTTTTTTTATTGATATGCATATAAAATCTTAATTATCATTATGATCGTAGAATAGTATATTTATAAAGTATTTAATGTTCGTAGCTTTAGCACCAAAGAGTCCAAAGACATACTGTAAATCATACAAGACCATGAGTTTTATTGGAGTATTATTTGATTCTGAAAAAATATGGTATAGTTAGATTTCTTAAATACCCACATGCCTTCTATGTTTTTTCTGTGTGTATGAAAGATAGTGCTAAAACGCACAAACTTTCATATTGGTAACAAAATATAGCAAATCAACACTCGACTGTAAAAGCTCAATTGAATCCTGTAGAGCCCTCCAATATTAAAATCAATCTGAATATTGGAAACGGCCTGCGTTCACGCAATTGAATAAAAATGAAAAGCTATGGAAAGCGTTGTGGTTATTTCGTAACTTGTTCAATTTTATTCAAACCTTTTGTGATAATGAACATCGTCTTGTTACAGTACTTAAAGAATGTACTGTCAATAATAAACATACAGCATTATTACTAACAATTGTAAACAAATGTAAAAACAAATTGTAATTAATAAACTATTTTATTGCATTGGAAAGCTCTTCACACTAATGATTTTATTTATAATTTTCGAAGTAAAACCTTATGAGGTTCGTAATAGCACTCAGAGTAGCTCAAACCATCTGCTCCTTGCAAGGTAGGTAGGTATAATATTTATCTAATTGGTTTAAATATACATAACAAAAGAACATTTATAGCATTTGAAATTATAACCAAGACTATAAAATATTGTTATAAGAATAATATATTATGTTTATTGCTTACCAATAACCATACGTTTTATATACCTACATTGACATCACGAAGAGGAATTTCACAATTATTTGTCAGATACAAATAGAAATAATACAAATAAATATTACAAAATCGTCTAAACAAGTGAGAAAAACTTCAACTAATATATGTATAGTCTTTAACATTTTTGTGTGACAAAAGCTATTTTCTTATTTATATCATAGACAGAGGTGGAGTTAGTTATTTTCAACCTATAACTAACATTCCAACCATAACGTAATCAAACAATACTTGCCAATATTTGCACATAATAATTAAATAATACATCTTATGTTCATTTGAAACCAGAGCGTGCCATTTCATTTGCACTTGACCAGTTTATTTTGGTCACGATTAAGAAGAAAAGAACAGAGACACATCTTGAGATAGGTACATATGCTATGTATTTAGGTTGATTAAAAGGAACAACAGAATTGATGTTGGAGTAAGAATAGCTTTAGACGTTGGTTCCCAAAGTTTAGTATGCTAGGTTATCTATAGTCAAGATAAAAAAGCTTCAATTTACGTGTTGAATTTGTTCACATTTCTTCAATTTATTCTATACTAGCTTTCCGCCCGCGGCTTCGCCCGCGTTTTCAAAGAAAAACCCGTTCCCGTAGGATTTCCGGGATAAAACCTTTCCTATGTCCTTTCTCGGGTATCAAAATATCTCTATACCAAATTTCATGCAAATTGGTTCAGTAGTTAAGGCGTGATTGAGTAACAGACAGACAGACAGACAGAGTTACTTTCGCATTTATAATATGTATTAGTATATTAGTATGGATAATATATAATAAGCCTATCTAATAATGCCTGTCACCTGTAGCACATCGCCGTATCATGTTAAATTTAATATAGACTCGAAAGAGTAACTACAATTCGCATCATAAGATCACTCACAATAGACCTCAAAGGATGCAATTAAGCCAGATAAAGGAAAAATCTGTTAATAAGAGTGGTCCATTAATTCTCAGTAATAAGCTCACTACGATTTATTTATCTAAATAACATACATATATGTTTTATTGATACTAATTACTTCTTCTTGATATTTAATGATTTCGCAAAATTAACGCTTGTGATGTATCATGTAATGTTTTGAAAGCTCAGCGTTACAGTTGTCGAGATTCTGGGCCACTTCCGCTATCAAATGCCAAGTGTACAAACTAGTTAATGTATTTACATCTGTACTCTTAGTTTATTTACTTCTAATTTATTAGATAACCCTTTTATTCCTTGCCAATACGATCGCTCATGATATTACTTACCTACCAATGTTTTACGTATCTACTGCAAACTACAGAGAAGAAAATTAAATGTTAATTTGCTCGATAGTGGATAATTTAATTTTTTTGTTCCCAGTTAAATCAGATTACAGTAAACAGAAGTTAATAACAAAGAAAACTTTTATTTCTATATATCAATTTACCGAAAGTCTTCCTGATATTTTATGAATGTTCATTGAAATCCACTAAAGTGAGGAAACTTCTTCAGAATTTTTGTCCATGTTATATCCCATTCGATCCATTACAACCCTTTGAAATTATCTAGAGTATTTCGTACGGTGAGAATAAATTACCATATAAATATATTCGTCTTATTATAGAAGTGGTGCCAGTGTAAGTAAAGCCCTGAGTTTTATTTTTATTTAAGTTTTATTTCTATTTTGCATTTATTCCTTTGTTCTGTTCTATATAAATAGTATGAGGTAATGCCGGTCTGGTGTAGAGCGAAAGGAGAGGTCATTCTGGGCGCCAGCTGGCAAAGGGCATCAAAATAAACGAACCGAAAGAAAACCACTAAGTTTTATTCGAGACGACCAACTTTTAAATGGCAATACACATACTTCGAAAAGATCAGAGTCTAGACAAGCGTGCAAAATGTATATTGATTATTCAATTAATCCGCACGTTATCACGGATATTTTAATCGATGAAAAAAAACATAAGAAACCATCATGTATAAGAACTGAAAGCTTATCACTACATACTATAAAACAAAGTCGCTTTCTATGTCCCTATGTATGCTTAAATTTTTTAAACTACGCAACGGATTTTGATGCGGTTTTTTTAATAGAACGTTACAAGAGGAAGGTTTTAGTAAGTCTGTGGTTTTAGTATATAATTTATTAGGTTTTAGACAAAGCGGGCGAAGCCGCGGGCGGTAAGCTAGTAATATAATATAATGTTTACCAAATCGCACTTGGTCAGCGTGGTGCATTATGGTCTAAAAGGTAAACCCTCCCAGAGGAGGCCTGTATCCGTGCGGTAACAATTATCGGCTGATGATTATAATTGAAGAAAAGCATCACGAAATTAAATACAACAATATAATATTATGTAGTATATTTTTGTGTTTGTTTTTACGCTAGTATTATATATTTAGAAATTAATAATTTTAACGGATATTATAATATTATTCCAACGATTCGCACACTTTGCAGCGAGCGTGTTCACGGGGAGAAGGCGAAAGGTCAGGATAATAATATTATGAATAAATCGCGTTTAATATCGGTTTAAATCTTTAATTTGTAAATATATTACGTATCAACTCGGTGCTCTATAACGCAGAAAAATACCACAGCATAGTGAATTGATGATACCCATCCTATAGACAATATTGAAAACATTTCCTATATCTTTTTACCAATTCTAAAAGCGAATTACACAGTTAAATAGCTTAACATACGTATATTTAGGGATAAATTGACGTACAAAGCTCACGATGCAGGAAAGGGGTCAACGGATGCGCAGTTTGTGCAGTGTTTATAAATACACAATGCAGACACTAATAGCGTTGCAGAATCACATCTTGTATGCGAATATATACATGTGTAAGATTTACTGGTAACCTAAATGAATACATGTAAATGTATCTTAATAAAGTATAGGTATATACTTAACTAACTATAAGGCCTCCCCCACATTGGGCGTAGGCCGAGCGTACGCGTTTCCTGAGCGTGCTGCCGACGTCGGCGCGGCGCGGACGTCGCGTCAGCGCGTCGTCTGTGGGGCGCGGGCTACGCGTTGTCCAGCGCCGCGCAGGCGCTGCGTGAACGCCGCGCAGACGCCGCGCTTACGTCGCGTTCCATGGGCGTTCGGCCGCCCGTGCCCCCCGCACACATTCCCCTCCCGCGCCCGCTAGCATCTCCCGCTAGCACTCGGCCGAGTGCTTTAGACGCGACGTCGCGTCGGCGCGGCGCTTGCGCAGCGCTTGCATTCGATGGCGCGACGCCCGCGCCCCACAGACGGCGCGCTGACGCGACGTCCACGCCGCGCCGACGCCGGCAGCACGCTCAGGAAACGCGTACGCTCGGCCTACGCCCAATGTGGGGGAGGCCTAAGCGAAACTCGATTATTTGTGGATAAAATCGATGAATGTTGTGTTCAACTTGTTAGGGGGATAGTTTTCAAAATAATGAAAGTTACAAGTACCATACTAAAAAGGTGCTATCTTCCTATTATATTGTTCAATAACAAAATAAATTTTCCGAAATACCAAAATACGTAAAAAATACGTTTATAGTAGATACTAGATAGTCACGGAGGTGCAATAAAAACATTGTTTTGAAAATCACTATAGTTAAGGTAAACAAGCAATTCGCTACTCTTTACTTGATATTGTTTATAAACAAACCCGTCGTTTTAAGTGGTCAATAAACGTAGAATTTATGGCATTCAAAATAAACCCCTACAAAACAAATTGTGAGGTTATTTATCCCTGCTTCATTAATCATACACCGTAAATTATAACTTTAATAAATATATATAAATATAAGAACAAATACCATAAACTAGCCAAACAAATAAATTTTAAAGCGATTTCTACATAATTCACAAGACAACTCACGAAATTACTCTATACATGAGCCATTTTCCACACATAAATTTCAAATATTAGAGTTTATTTTATTATTCTGTCAGGAGAACATAATAATCATTAGAGTAATCACGTAATTAATTATACTGAATACACGTCAGAGTACTATGTGCATTAATGTCAAATTAATGTCAAAGCATTTCTCTGATTAAATATATTTGGGAGGTCATTTGTCAGGAAGTTACAAAAACGCATGACCGTGAAATTAAACACAGCAAAATGTACTGCGGATTACGTCAAAATGGACGTAACTAGACAGTAAACAGTACACACAGTACGGAAACTACCTTCAAAACGTTCAAAACGAATCACTTAGAGTTTAGACAAACATAAGAATTGATAAGATTCATAAGCAGTCGTCGCGGTTTTGTTAGAAGCGCGTGCTCTCATCAAAGAGCGTTGTCATTACGCTATAATGACAAGTGAAAGATTGACAAAGTAACAACCCTATTGCTTCTATGTTGTTTTTTCACCCGGTTGCGCTACTGTTGTCTTTTTACTGTGGTCGTAGGTAACGGTTTCGAATTTATTAGACAGGTTTTATTGTTAAACAATAAATTCTTCTCGTTCTCTTAGAAATACAAACCGCAACTATATTACCGACTGTTATGTTGCTCATGTGGTATTTCTGCCTTAATCTATTTAATATTAAATATATAAATAACTACTTATAGGTATAATTTATATTATAACTGAGGAGATTATAATATTTTTATGGCATCCTATGCCTAAAACATACAATTTTTACGATTATTTGAAGCCTATGAAGTTGATGTTAATTCTTTTGAACTTAACAAAAAGAAACTTATAAGTATCTTTAATGACAAACTACGTTACCGACTATATTACATTTTTTAAAGCTTCAATGAAAATTCACAGTCAGTGAAGAAAAATATTTTGCAAATGTCACAAAAATGGTATAACTCTGAACTGAAGCAGATATAATTAATATCAATTTTACGTTTAACCACAGACTAATAATAATATGCTACGCATGGACGTATAAAAAAAGACGGACGGTATATCGCCTAAACATTGAGTGAAGCCTAGTAATGGCGGCGAAACATCCATGTGTGTGTGCCATGTTGCCATGGCAACAGCTGTCCTGTTGACAATGGCGGCTGTATTTTTTTCTATAAATTTTGCCGTAATAATTTTGTCATTAAAACATAAAAGAAATAACTTGCTTCCCTGTGGAATGTAATCCCTTGTGTTTTGTTATTTAAAATTGTACTGTTGCGACACCATTTAACCACGCAAGACGGCATTTTAAATATTTTTTGTGAAACAGTGACGCAGTTAATCAGTCGGTAGTTCACGACGTAATGGCGGCCGACTAGCTTACTATGGTGAGAGTGTGTGCGTGTTTATTGTCTTTACATGATCGCTAGCTTACTATGGTGGCTTCACGTTGTTTGTTCGTAATATGGCGTCCGTCTTTTTTTATACGTCCATGATGCTACGTATGTTTAACATACTCATCTGCCTTCACGTCATTTAAGAAACAAAATAGATCTACCAGTGTAAGATTGAATAAAACCAATAAGAAGTCTTCTTAGTTAATTATTTAAAAGTTGAAGCAAAACAACTTATAACATTGACTGACATTCATTCTGACTCATTGACACAATCTTGACTGACTTAATCTTATAGAGGAATTCGTTATTAATTCGATTCTTAAAAAGAAGATGCATTAGAAATAACAGTTTTTGTAACACTTATCCATCTGAGAGGATTACCACTAATGCAACCGTGACCAATTCGTGTTGGAGAATAATCCCGCTAGAAAAACCGTTCAAACTGTTTCTAGACAAACTAACAATTATACGTCATATGTAATTAATTATTTAATAATAATTAACTGTCATGAATTTGATTAATACATACAGTGAAGCACAGATCTAGTGAAGTGACGAGATAATAAGTTTTACTATCGCGCTTTCCGTCGTTCTTAGGGTTACCATCTTCAATATAAGATGAATATAGAAGGCACAGTTGTAAAGAATATTTTACATGTTCAATTAAATATTTCAATGTTAATTTATATATCGAACGCATGCATTATAATGATGTCAATAAGGTTGATCTTTAACCTGACTATAAGAATTTCATTTATAATTTAAATAGCAAAACTATAAGTATATTTTCTAATCATTAATTAAATGTATTGAAAGTACTTAACTTTTTATTTATCCTAACAGCTTCGAAAGTTTCTTGAGTTGGTAGCCTTACCGCTGATAGACAATAATTTATTATTATTATCTCATTGTTTGTTTTGTGATCGTTAACGTCGATGCAGAAAGCGCTTGTGCGCGGGTGTATACTATAATATAGTTTATATTCGGTTGTTACATCGATGACGAGGAGTTTTGTGCAATGACTGTCAAAACATACAATCGTTTTGTTGTCTTTATTTTAGTATTACAGATAATATAATACTATAATAGGTACCAGTAAAACCATTGTACTCGTTGTCCTTGCTAATTTATTTTTACGCATTGCAGCATTCGACAAAAAATAGTACTAACTGTTGTCATTTAAGTTATAGGTACGCATTTAAATGACCTAATAAAGGTTAGAGAGATATTTGAAAGTGTGATTTTTGAGTTTTATGTGGAAGGACCGCTTTCATTGTAAATTTAAAATAAACAGTAAATTTATCAGATATAGAAGTGTTGAAGCGAAAATAATTACATCTCATGTATCAACATTCGATACGTAGTTAGCGAGATGTAAGAAAACCGATAATTTTTTGTTTATTTTGCATTGAAGGAGAGTAAAAAGCATGTCAATACATCGAAATTTGTTTTTGTTGATAAATTTTATGCATTACAGTTGTATGTCGAAAATGAAGTACCTGGTTGACCCAAAATGTTCTGAGTTAAACGTGGGATAGTAAAAGTTTAATTATTTATATGGCTATATTATGACATATAATCATTTGTTCTGTAATTGTTTTTATTTTCATACAACTATTAATATTACAATATTTCGTATAATAATTAAAAATAATTAGAAAGTAAATATTTTGCATTACATTTTATAAAACATGAATTTAACTGTTAAAGTGCTAAAAATAAATTGAAAAGTTTGATTTATTAAACTATGTTAATATATCCGACTGTTTGCCACAATTTTCTTCCCAAAATAGCTGATTTCAGCCGCAAACAAATTTAAATCCATCACACAAACTTTCTCGTTTATTATGTCTTTTTCTCTGTATTTATTTAGGGATTTTTATTATGTCTTAAAATTATAATCCTTACAGCTTACGTAAATCAAAACACAGGAAAATGAATTATGTGCATTGGGAGTTGGGACACCGGTGTGACGTCAAGAGATATACGTTTTTATGCACATGTAGGCTATAAACAGATATTTTGCAAAATAACATATGCACATAAAAGTGCATGTCCTTATTGTTATCATAATATAATCTATACTGCGTCCGTCGAGATAAATTTTGTGTTAACGAATATGAAATACCTAGTTGTATAAAGTTTTTGAAGTGAAACTTCTTCAGGCGAGTTGAGATTAAAATTTCAAGGTCGCTTCATGGCAATAACGTCACGTCATGGAGTAAGGCGACAATTATGGTATCTTGGCATCTTGTCAAAGAAGTTTCACTTCTGACACGTGCTCGGCAAACACGCTCTTTTTTATAGATACTGCATACAATTTTCTTCTATATTTATCCACATTTTGCATACTGTCGCATTTTGCATACTTCACTTGTCGCACTGTGATGGTATAATTTTGTGTTTAAGAATATGAAGTACCTAGTACCTACCTATGCAGTTACATAAAGCATTGATACATTCAATATTATTTTTCTATTTTTATCCTCATATTCATATGCTTCACTTGTTGTATAATATGGTGTTTATTTTTTGACATTATTTGACTTTGAATACATTACGAAGGTTTTAAAGGCGTTGTAAGAATGCAACACAAGGCTGCATTTAAATACGTTGTTTTGATTAGGCCTACGTGTTTATTAACATTTATGAGATACAGTAATATGGCACTAATTAATTTTGCATAGCTTAGATATCTTGGTACATTTGAAAGGTTTATACTCAACTTAGCTATATGATTGATAGTCTTAAAAATTAAATTAAGTCCGGTGCCTATCTGTACCGCTCCAGTGTATATTATTATTGTTTGATTTTGTTATGTTTTGTGTGTGCAAATAAAGTGTTTTTTTAAGTGTTGAAAGTGACTTTGTCAGAAAGACGTAAAATTAGCCATTGGTATTTTTAACCGACTTCAAAAAAAGGAGGAGGTTATCAATTCGGCCGGTATATATATTTTATGTATGTAAGTACACCGATTACGCCGTGGTTTCGGAACCGATTTACGTGATTCTTTTTTTGTTTGATGCGGAATGGTTTCGAATTGGTCCCATAAAATTTTTAATAATAATTATGTATGACTATTATACCTGTAACCTATTTTTAATTACATATTTATTTTCAAACTTCCGCGACATACTGAGATATAATCTAAATGTTAACAAAAGCTTTTTATATGTACTACAATTGTACAATACATATTATATACAGTATTACATTTTTTTCAATTTTTGAACACACATTATTGAACAAAGACGCTATCATTTATACTTTAGAAGCGACTGTATAAAATATTATTGACACAGTATGAATGGGTATGAATTATTGAAAGCACAGGCTCCGTACTCACATTATGATAAGTCGAGAAATAATTGCCCTTGAACTTCGTGAACTCGGCAATATCGAAGCGTAATAATTGCGAGAGTGCACAAGCAAAATCATTGTCTATAGACTATAGACAATGTATGTAGTATAGATATTATACATACTAATAGCTAATATTATAAAGAGATTTTTATGTTTGTTGTACCTACTCAATAACTAGTGAGCCGACTTCAGAAATTATTTCATCAGCAGAAAGCTACATTATTCCTGAGAGATATATAATATATATATATATATATATATTATATATCCATTATACAATATTTCATTCGAATGCGGTTATGATAGTGCAATATTTCTAAGATATTCATATATCTTTGCGGTCATTATCATCTGACTGCGGGCCTCGGGCCACCTATGAAGGGCAGTCATAACATGTTCTGATGGTCAGGAACGGGTTGTTTGTTATTTCTCTAAGATTTATTAATATTAATTTAATAACCTTGATATGTCCATTTAACATTAAATAAGTTAACTTGTATTATCTATACAAATATTATAAAGAGGAAAGGTTTGATTTTTTGTTTGTTTGTTTGTATGAATTGAATAGGCTCCGAAACTACTTTGGCAGATTTGAAAAATTCTTTCACTGTTGGAAAGCTACATCATTTCTGAGTGACATAGGCTAAGTTTTATCCCGGAAATCCCACGGGAACGGGAACTATGCGGGTTTTTTTTTGAAAACGGGCGAAGCCGCAGGCGGAAAGCTAGTTCGTCTATAAAGTTATATTGTTAGTTGTTACTAGCTTTTTTATATCAAGTAAAAAAAACTACAAACGTAAATATAGGTACCTTCATACAAGGTATTTAACACGCGCCGATACCATCGTTTTTTAATTCATCAATAGATGAGCAAAAGAAACATATGACAGCTGTCAGATTAAGTACCACAGATAATAAAAGCACTGGCCATGTGAAACTATTTAAAAATAAAATAGCTATGATGGCTCTCTGTTTGAATTGCTGGGTAATAAGATATTAATTTAGAGTGAAACAAGAGGTAGTTGGTGGTTTTTAAATCTTGATTTAGGTTCGTCTAGATACTAGTTTAGCATGGTTGATGTAGTTTAACGTAGATCTATATTATGAATCTCTTTATGCTAAATTATGTTAATGTTTAACCTTATGTTTAACGTTCTCTTTATTTGTACCTTATTTACTTTCATCTTTCTCAATTAGTACTTTGCTTATACATATAGTTATAAGTAGGTAATAACTTTTTATGACAGCAAAAGCATATTGAGAATCACCTAACATGGTATGCTAACAAGGATAACGTGGGCAGCAGAAAGGCCCTTGGCAGATCACGAACTTTAGGTATACCGAGTTTTCCTTTAGCATAATTTAAAAAAATATGTATAATAAAGGAAACAAGTTGGGTGTCCCTTCGTCCAGCATACTCACCACAACTCACCATGGAATCCTGATATTTCATGAATGTCAAAAAACTGTTCTGAAATAGTGCTAAATAGTGCCCAAAGGAAAAAAATAGTGCTCTTGTACTTGCGAAGTTATAGCCATAGTTCGATGAGTATGCTGGACGAAGGTTTCGCCCAGCATACTCACCTCCGTCCGGAGAATCTGTATACGCTTCAAACATAATTCATACTTCAAAAAATAGTTCCCAAATAGTGCCAAACGGTGCCCAAAAAGAAAAAAACAGTGTTCGAATAACTTCGGAGTTACAGGCTTCGTTCAGTGAGTATGCTGGGCGTAGGTTCTACGCCCAGCATACTCACCTCAGTGCGCGAATATCGAACGAGCTATAGGAACAATTTACGTCTCAAAAAATTGTGCTTGAAATAGTGCCCAATATCAGTCCAATTTTTGCTTGACTTTTGACCTAGAAAACCATTAAATTTGATTGTAAACTTCTACATACATTACATTGAGTACAGTCGAATACAATATTATTAACTTTCTTTCTAACAATTTTTGTCTTGTGTAAATTATTTGTTTTGTTATATTGTCTATGTAAGGGAGTATTTACTTTAGAATCGCAATATTATTAATTACACATTATTTTAATAATACTTTATAATAATATGATTAAGCCTTCGCGCGTCGCATGGGACCCCGGTAGCTAGGAACAATGATTTTATATATTTGTCTAGATCACGGCGCTTGAAGGATTAAGATATCAAATGAAGTAAATCATGCATGAAAAATAAAGTTGCTGTTATTAATGCTTACATTACAACTGACAAAATTATTCAAAATAATCATTTTCCGGATCAAGGACGGTACCACAACGTTTACGGAATTGACCTGTATTCCTCATGTGATAAAGTTCAATATAGTGTGGCAGTAATGGATGCACGTACGGTCAATAGGTATGGGGCTTACGACGCGCGGCGCCCGCGACGCTAAACATTTTTTTATATGTATATTATATACAATATTAAAACTACAATTTTTTCTATTTACATTGATTATATTATGAATGTTAACAAAAGCTGTGAACTAGTTAACTAGAATTCTGATTACTTTGGCCCTTTAAATAGTAATAAATAACGTAAGTAATTAAAAATGTTTTTTATTGCTAAACCTTTCATTGATGAAACTATTGGAAAGAGTTTTACAAATTTGTATAACTATGTCACAGTACTAGTTTTGACTGGTTATAAGTTTTGCCTGCAACATATATACAAAAAGAAACTGTATAATTTCCTTTTTACAATTTTTCAAGATATTAATTTTATTGGCTGCAAATGACTGTTTTTATTCAGACAAACACACAATGCAATGAAGTAATAGACTTCATTTACGCTTAAAGTTTCATTCATTTATTATTATTTATAAAATATATAATAATGCATTTAATCGAAAGTTTTTGACATGTGAGAAAATACCATAATTATTTCCAATAACATGAAGTCTACAATTAGAAAGTTTAATATTTTTGTCCAAAAACATGTGTCGACGACTGTACCCCATTTTACGTTAGTATGTAGAAGTTTACATTAAAATTTAATGGTTTTCTAAGTCAAAAGTCAAGCAAAAATTGGACTGATATTGGGCACTATTTCAAGTACAATTTTTTGAGACGTAAATTATACCTATAGCTCGTTCGATATTCGCGCACTGAGGTGAGTATGCTGGGCGTAGAACCTACGCCCAGCATACTCACTGAACGAAGCCTATAACTCCGAAGTTATTCGAGCACTGTTTTTTCTTTTTGGGCACCGTTTGGCACTATTTGGGAACTATTTTTTGAAGTATGAATTATGTTTGAAGCGTATACAGATTCTCCGGACGGAGGTGAGTATGCTGGGCGAAACCTTCGTCCAGCATACTCATCGAACTATGGCTATAACTTCGCAAGTACAAGAGCACTATTTTTTTCCTTTGGGCACTATTTAGCACTATTTCAGAACAGTTTTTTGACATTCATGAAATATCAGGATTCCATGGTGAGTTGTGGTGAGTATGCTGGACGAAGGGACACCAAGTTGGAACCTACATTTGAACGCGATAATCTCTGAAACGATTTATCAAGACATTTTTCGTCATGTTTTATTATTTACTATTTATTTTGTAAGCTAAGTGTTATAAAGATGTTTCCTTTTTAATGATAAAGTATGATAATAAATATATTTATGTATAATTGTATCAGTTTGAGTCACAGTTCTCGGCAAACTGATATGTTGGTACCATTGTAATTTGTATGTTGGTATCCGGTTATATTGATATGCAATATAATCAGATCTGAGTCATTCAACATATTGAAAATCAACAAAAACCCTCTAGAGATTGGTGTAAAGGGCGACATTCTAAAATTTATCCAAACAAATTTTCGGATGCATATATTAATGCTAGTATCTAATCACTAATCACTGGTAAGTGCGGTATCATGCTATTAATATTCATAACGGTAAACTAGGAGTAAGAGGATATATAGATAAACAGACAGACATAAAGGGTGTTGTCATAATTTTATTGCTGGTCCCTATATTATAGAAATAGGATTTAATTAACCGTCAGCCTCAGCAGAGTAAAATATTGGACCGCCATAAAGCTGATAGTAGTTACGATATTTTTATAGCTCATAAATATTGTTTGCTTCAACGCTTATACTTTATTGAAGAAAAATCAATGAGTTTCTCTATGGTTACATATAAAATATAATGTCTTGGTTGGAAGGACTGGATAGTGTGTATAAAATTATAACGGTAAGGGGCGTTTTTATTTTAATTTTTATGAATGGCAGACAGAGATAGCATGCTTTTTGCAAATAAGAAAAAAAGTCAAAAACATGTGTCATCATTATCGGCGAAAAAATGTCAGTGGCACCTTAAAAGCGGCTAATTAGCCAACTTTTAAAGGGGTTTTTTGCAGAGTGCGTATAACCAAAATGCAAGTTTTTATTAAAGCGATATGAAACCTGTCATGACTCTGTCAAAGAGGACTATGTAAATACCACAGATACTTCTCGTTTGTAATTTGTTACACCTATATTTTTTTCTAAAACTATGTACCTACCTATAAATTAATATGCGTACTTACTTTTATATATGTACTATTATTATATATCTTATATATAAAATTCTCGTGTCACAATGTTAGTCTGCATACTCCTCCGAAACGGGTGGACCGATTCTCATGAAATTTTCTGTGCATATCGGGTAAGTCTGAGAATCGGCCAACATCTATTTTTCATATGTACCACGGGCGAAGCCGGGGCGGGCCGCTAGTTTATTATAATATATTGTGTACTATTTCATAAGTTGAAGAAGATCGCAAATAAACAGTAGATAGATCGTCAAAGACATAACGTTTCTTATAACTATTTTCGAAGAATTGCATAGCTGTATATATCTTTTAAAGCTTCCCGAATATATAAAAATCTAAACAGGTCCTTACATACTTCAAATTGACTTTCACCTAATTTACTATATGTATGATATTACGACATTTTGACCTTTGACTGTACTATTAACTTAAGCTATATCATGCAGCATGCTATACCCTTAACCGGGGTAACACTACCTATATTTAAGCGGTAATCGACTCTTTTACCAATAAAAAAAACCATAATAAATGAAGCTGCATTTATTTTGCTGTAACACGATCAAACGAATGCCAGATGACCGTGTGGAGCACACGTGTAGTAATGCGATACAATTGTGTTCTGTTGAATTCAATAAAAACTATTGCATTGCTATTTTTGGCATTCGCGGATTTTATAGTCCTCTGGAATGAAGTTAACACGTACAGTTTATGATTATTTGATTATCTTATATATTTACTAGCAGTTTTGTCCTGATGTACTAAATATTGACACAAAAAATGTTCTTGGTGTAAATCACCTAGATCGATTTTAACAGTCACTTTCGAGAATTATGAGGTATAAATTTTAGAAAGAATAAAATTCCGTTTTATCTAGTACAGATAATGAATACATAATTAATAATCACATATTTATCTTGATAAATTATCTTCTGGAATATTATTAAGTAAATTTTTATTCATATAAACTTTGACCATTGCTAACAATGTAAGAAATAGTCATGATGTTTCTGAATTTATAGGTACCGTTGCATTTTTAAACTGCTGCCAATTCGGAATGTCGCCACACTGTGCTTCCACCGAATAAGCCAGGTTCTTGCAATAAATAAATGTTTGTTTATTGCAAGTAAACTTCTTGTGGGTTCTTCTCTGTCTTTATAAGGCATCAAATTGTTGTATAATTTGGTGATTGAAAGTGCTTTTTAAGCTCGCGTGTTTCCAGAATATAAGGTGGTTAAGTAGGAATGTTATGTATAATCTTTGATACTTCAAATTAAGTTTAATTTCGAAGATTTGATAGAATACTGAAAGAAACCTGCTGTAAGACGTGAAAATTACGGTTTATAATCGATAATTTCGATTTATTTAAGAATATTAATTATTTTATTTAAATAACTGTACATACCCTTTAACTATGCCAAGGACTTCTATAATAATTGTTAATGATACCAAACGAAATTAGCATTATGATAATAGTTTCTAGTTTCAATGTGAATAAATTTAGTCTGTAGTTTGTTGAGAAAAATCTATTAAAAAATGTGTTTTTGTTTTATGTGGTCTATTTAAAATAAATAAAATGGTTTTTCGTGATTTTTGTGTTTTAATTTTCTTAATAAATGACTTGTTAAATATAGAACCCAGTAGGAATACGGTGTTCTATTGTACATATATACATATATAGGTACAGTTTTCAACAAATTCTTGAAATCAACATTGAAAAATTTTACGTAGACGTTTGTATAACTTCAGACTATTTACATATGTGTTTTAATAATTTTCACAATAAGTACGAGTGCAGCCGCATAGTAGTATTAACGAAGAGTTCAACATATAGTCATCAGGTAATAATATAAAAGAGACCATGTGTGTGAAATGATTAATGATAATGTGATTATAATTACATGTAAACATCACGCATGAGAATATAATTAATAACATTTCTTTCGTATCATCGTATTCAATTAACTCTATAAAAACAGACATTATTAGTTTCACTTTACGTTCATTTGCATTATTATTCCATTATAGGAAGTTATTTCAATAATGCCAATTTGTTTTTATTATGAGAATATTGTTTTATCAATTTTTATGGCAAATACTTTTTGCTGATTAAGAACTATCAACTAGGTACCTAATCTATTTCAAATTTTATGAACTTGTTCAATAAAGGCTACGAAATTAAAAATTATATTTCATTTTGAGGAATAGAATTGAACTGCAAAGAAATTTTTACATTGTCATGGAAAGAAGAATCTATCTCTAAAAAATGAATCCCTATTTCCCTTGGTCACGGCATCACGCGTGAGCGGGTGGACCGATTTCGATAATTCTTCTTTTATAATATTCCTTGAAGTACGAGGATGGTTCTTATGGAAAGAAAACGTAAACATGTACCACGGGTGAAGCCGGGGCGGATCGCTAGTATTTTATATTACCTATAGCATCTATTCACAAAGTCGTTACTTTTTATGAATATATCGGTAAAAAGTATTTTACACTGTGTCAAATTTTAACTGCAATAGCCTTTACGTATTAATAATATTTATATTTCACGGTCGATATAGTTATTCGCAAATTGCTCAACACAGCATGAGCAATCATCGCACTCGCTCGAGCGTCCTACAGTTGCATTATGTTTGCATTACATCGCTTCCTACATACGAAATTTGTGCAAGTTTTGTTTTCACAAGCTAATATGAAGAGCAATGTAATGTAAAATTCAATATTATTGTTTCCACTGCTGATTGATTGACATGGTGTTGAAAGCAAAACTATTCTAATTCGGTTAACCCGTGAGAATTAAATTTGTATTGATTCAGATTCCACAATTAATCGATTTTATAGGAAAGGTTTTATATTAAACATAATACACGTGTACGATTTTTATATTAGATATTTTATGCGGTATTAAAAGAGAGATTAGAAATGGCTGAATTACTAGAATTTATATTGATAGGTCTTTATTACGGTTGCGACGCCATTATAAGAGATGTATTTTAATTTCTTTTCTACGGCCCAACTATTTTCCCATTATCACTTATAATACCACAAGAGCTTCAAAATTATCGGGTATTTTCCGATAGGTTCGTTGCAAACAAATGAAGGAGTCAAGTTTTTAGTCAAGGTTAAAAAATGACGAGCGCGAAGCGCGAGTGATTTTTCCTGAAAAACTTGACGACTTTATTTGTTTGCAGGGAACCTTGAGGGAAATGCCAGATAATTTTGAAGCTCGTGTGGTATTCGGGAGATTATTTTTCCGTCCCAAATGTCGGCCAATAATTTCACAATTGAATTGAACCTGTCAGTTTGACGTCAACGACCAGAGAAAATTTTCAAAAAATTATCAGTATAATACCATGTAGGTTGTACCACGTGACGTCGAATGGAGCATTTCTATTGGTCGATATTTGGGTCGGAAAAATAATCTCTGATATTGCTCAGTAATTTTTATACATTATTTCTTTGTGAGTTGATTCCAAGAAGTCGAGCTTCTAGCTAATTTAATTAAGATGTCAGAACATCTGTCTCATTCTATCATTCTAGATTCCGAGTGTTAGAAAAAGACAGAGCTATGAGAAATTATGTGGACCCTTTAGCTTTGAATAATAGGCCTTTAGTATGTAAGAAAAACAAAGTTGGCCGGTTTTTGCTATGCATTCTTGTATGCTTTTATGTGCGACAATCATTATATGTATCTCACTCCAGACACTTGTTTAAATTATGGGCATTAAACCTTTTTGCATTTATTAATGTGTAGGTAGATTAATGAGTGAGTAACTAGTGTTTTAAGGTACTATGAATGCATATGAATGTGTGAGAATACCCTATAAAAAGGTCCAATAATAACATGAGGCGATTTTTTATTTTCTATTTGGATCGGAAGTTTTTGCTTTTTATTATTTCCAAAATAAATACTTGCATAACTGAATGATATTGCAAAATAGTATATAACGATTAATTCCCGCCTCATTGTTATTCTTAAATTAAAAAAAAAAAATTCTTGTGAAAATATTTGCTGCAATTATCCAAATACATACCTATAAGAATTTATTTGGAATTAAGAATTTCTATTCTGTTGACATTATACAGCGTAATTTAATTCATAATTAAAAAATATCTATTGTATGTAAATGATGGCAATATTACTTTTAGTTTTTCTGTCGACCCTTTGCTGGATTGTCGTGCGATTTTATTAATTTGTACAGATAACAAGCACTAATTAAAATATGTATGTAATACATACATATACACTTACATTTTCTATATTAACTATATATTATATATTATTATACTATAGGTATAATGTGTACACTGTACATACAATGCCGTAATTACTTACGATAACTGAATACTGAAGTATTAATTTGAACTGAAGACAAACTTTATACACAGTAGGTACCTAGAGGATTGAAGAATATAAACAGAAAACTTAACGTGACTGAAGAAATAACACAAATAAATGGTAGGTACCAATTGTGCCATATACCACGGAAAATTTGTCTTTAAATTGACTGCACACAAATAATGTCTTTATTGCCCACTTGGAAACAAATACTAAACTAAAGAGCCTTCTGCGTAAAAACAAATTGGACTATAAATATAAAAGCTCCCTGCAGCGTAGTTGCTTCGAGTAACTCCCGAAAACTGCTAGTTTAGCGGAGGGTTAATGGCCTATAACTCATGGACTTATTGGCATACTTATATTTCCTAATTTTCCGACATTTTACGCACTTTACGAGAATCGAATTCGCATTGACTTGAATGGGACATAAACACCGCTTTTTATCGAGAAGCACTTTTCCTGTCGTTTTTTGCTCGCCTTTCTAATATCCACAGGCATTTTAAATTGCGTGTATTTATTCTTTATATTATCGTTATAACTTTTTGCCGTAATTTTCATAATCAATATATTATGTAGATGTTAATACGTATCTGTAGTCGGTACACATGTTAAATAGACCATAATATAACGCATTTTATTTATTTTATTTGATTATAGTTATGTTAAGGATAATAACGTTTTCTTAGTAGATGTGATTGAATAATACCTTCGTGATCTTAATAATGTTCTTCTTCTTTAATGTATATTTTATTTTATTATGTATTTGTTACACTTAAGCTTAACACCTACACAAAATAGGTTAAAAAAATATGATGTCGGTTTCTACACATTTAACAATCAAAATAAAAAAGACGTGTGGCACTCGGGGACTGCCGCGGTAAAGCTATTGCATAGCATGCCTTCAAGCCACACCTCCGAGCCCGTCAGAGTGGGGAGCGTGAGGTTTTTTTTGTTACGGAATTTCTCGATTCGGTCCTCGCGCTAGAAGCTATGCAAAAGCTTAAAATTTCAATTTAACTAGGAACGTGATAATTTTAATTTTATGATTAAAATTTAAATTTGATTTAATTAAATTTTGGTGGTTGAGCAATTTTCAATTGGGTCATGCTTATACCTACGGGAAAGTAGGTCCTTCATAAAAATAGTGTTAAGTGGTAGGTAACAATTAAAAAATTGTTCCTATGTAAATGTATTGCCCCAGATTTTATCTCGAAAATCGTTGACATATTTCGGTTTTTTTTGTAGTACAATTAGTAGTGTTGTAATGTCACCTTGATAAGTGTACGTCTGTACTCTGTATTAAAGTGGATTAAAATCGAGCCCAACAATGAGTCGGTTGGGAACGTTGTTTAATAACATTGTATCGTAGACATATTGTCTTTGCAATCTTTATTTCTTCAAATAAAAAAAAAAGACGTGTGGCACTCGGGGACTGCCGCGGTAAAGCTATTGCATGCTATGCTATGCCTTCAAGCCACACCTCCGCGCCCGTCGGAGTGGGGGGCGTGAGGTTTTTCGTTACTAAATTTCTGGATTCGGTCCCCGCGCTCAAGGCCCGCGATAGAAGCTATGCAATAGCTTAAAAAAAACTTAAAAAAAGATATAAAGTATAATAATAATATTAAATGCTAATTGCTAAGTTGTCTTTAATCCGACCTTATTACCTATAAATTTCGCATACATAACACCTACAATTCGATTAGTAGAACACGATACTGACCTACTGTTCTGACCTCCATTGTCATAATGTTGACTTAACACTTAACCATTCAAGGCGAGTATATTTTTAGATATTTCGCGTGTTTGGTTCATTTAATAACGCTGATTAATGCACTTTGTGAATGTTTGCATTTATAAAATAAATTTTGTTCAATTCAACGAAAATAAAATGGAAGTTTCAATTTTTTGCGACCTTTTTTTCTGTGTCATATTTGGGGTTAAGGCAGTCTTCCTGTCACCTAAAAAATGTTAGCTTACTTGTAAAGATAAACATAAATAAGCAACCGCGTGTGCGCACAGCCTTTTAAAATGGCGGCACACGTTTTCGTTTAATTATTTTTTATACTCTTATACCTAGATGAGTTTAACCACACATATAATTTTAATAAGCCTCATTTTATATATTGATATGTTTCATAATAAAATATAATATATTAGAAGGTAAGGATGTAGTCATCAAACTGCAATGTATTAACATAAACAACTCGCTATATGCATTTATTCTCAACAACTCAAGGTTTTCTTTCATTTATTATGCCCAGTATGTTTTTAAGTACTTTATTTCAATGTATCACACATACCTATTATGTGTTATGTTATAGTAATTTATGTTTTAATTATAGGCAGTTTAGTTTGCATTTACCGTGCAGTTTAACAAAAAGGGTTACCGACTCATTGAAAAGCAAATAATTATTTTAATCTTAGGATCTCGCGGAATTTGCTACCCACACGCTATATTAGCGTGGGAATACGAGAATATACGCTAATATATAATTTTTATGAATAACATATAAATAGAATATGGATTTTTAATTTTAACACATTAGTAGTGGACACACAACACTATTGACAGCCTGGTGGAGCAATGATTAATGACTCTAATTTATGACGATTAACTACACTATCGACTGAATAAACATTATATAGGCTACGCAAGAAAAGATATGAAAATAATTTTGGAAAAATCCGTTCTATTACCTACAAAATTCATCGAAAGAAAACTTTTCATGATTTACCGATAACAAAGAAAATATGCACTCTGCACAAAATTTACAGTTAAACAAAGAAAACACTTCAGAAATGAAAAATCCCGTTTTAGCAAGGTGGTTAAAAATAATATCAATATATTTAGGTACTTTAGGGCGTTGTCTGCTACACGAGACCACTTGTCATAGTTTAAACGCCATCATTAATTCTGATTGACCCATTAATCTCAATCTATCATGTTTGGTAGTTGTTCTATCGAGTACTATTGTGATATTTTAGAATTCATTATGAGTTCTAAAAACTATAGGTAGGTAATACAGAAGATCGCGATGTCATTGCCTTGGGAAATTGCCTACTTATACATGATTTCTTATATCCTTTTTAGTACTTACTTACGAGAATGCAATATTCCTTATCAAAAAATCTTAAAAAAATGTCAATTCTGGCTATTAAAATCCCCTTAGGGCGCGTCCACATAGACCGAGTTGCTTCGCGAGGCTGTTCGCTGTGTGGATTCGCCTTACAATTTATGTTTAAATATTACAATATATAATCCATACCACCAAGAAAGCCTATATCACAAAGATGCGAATCATTCCATTAAACCCAGAATAATAAACCTAAATACCTTGAATAAATGAAACCCATAAGGCTATAAAAGCATATATGACACATATAATTAATGGCAGGGAATAATGAATACGCCAGAACCACAAGTCAATAACAAGCCTCATAAATTCATACTTGACAAATGGAGCGGTGTGAATATTGGCTTCGATAATTTTGATTTATTATCTGGCTTCCTATTGATTCTGAGTTTCAAGATGTGTTTTATCAAGGATTCATGAACTTCTAGTGAACCTAATCTTACACAGTCGTTAAAATTTATACGACGGAAAATAAGATTAATAAGAAACTCGGCTGTGTCATGTGTAGATGTATTCTGAATATACGTGCCATAAAATAATAAAATAATCGGTAAACTCTGTTCCAAATTAAAAAAGTGTGAAGTTCCGTGGCCTCGATTGGGGTATGGAGCAGATGCATTATCAATTATGCATACATATTCTGTTTCACTGATCGATTTTCTTTAGGCCCATGTAGCTGATCAGCTTTCTGTGTCCTGCCAGACTGCCTTAAAGTAGGTACATGTATTTCAAAGTGTTGATTTTTATTATTGGCAGAGAATGATAAACATTTAATTTTATATTTTTTGCTTGCAAAGTTTAAGATAAAAATAATATTCACGATTAAATAAAATATTTATCTCTGACATACCATTATATGTCCATTTAGACATTAAAATATTAAATCTATTTTAAGCATAAATTATTGTTTTTGCCAGCAGTAAAGTTACAATTTTATAGTTGACGCTTATTCTTAGGAACATTTTAATATTTATATATTTAACTTCGCTTCGCCCGACATCGCCGTCTGCGGTTAATTTAGACATTAACTAATTGGTTTTATATTTTATTTTTATACAATAATTTTTATTATCAAGATTAATTTTTCTGGACATACGTCCAATGTATATGTTACCGGCCAAACCCGATTTCAGGACAAACTAGTTTTGCCTAGGCTAAACTAGTTCGTCCTATACACGATCGGATGAACTGGTATAGCCTAGGCCAAACTAGTTCATCCTAAGACCAATAGGATAAATCAGTTCAGGCTAGGCCATTTTTTTTTTGCGCGTCGACGGAGCCCCGCTTCGCGGGGCTCCTATTTCTGTGTAGACCATTTATTTTATTGAGCTGTAAAATTTGAATAAATGCAAAAAAATATTTACCATACCATAGCGATGATACGAACAGCGCTTTATGTGTCCAATGTAGGTAACATTCAGGAAGTTATATGATTTAGCTACAAAAAAAATGAAAAATATATATTTATGAAAAGAGGGAAACCGAAAATGAATTAATTATTATTTTTGTTAATTCTTTATACTTTTTACCGTATAACAGTAGGTATAAGATGGAAAAGATAACATAATTTTATGTACAAAAACCCAAATTATGATTTACCTCATCTTTAAAAGCCAAAAATGAATATTATGAAATGCAATAAAAACTTTTACGTCAATTATATGAGGCTAATTAAGAAAACTGGTTAAGCTATAACACAGCTTAAGCTGGTTTGAATCTATGTATTTAATATGAACTCAAAATTTATATACTTTAGCACTGTTTATATAAGGTAAAGGAATCTAGGTAGGCATTAACGCTATATTATTTTTAATAAGTTTAATATATTTAATCCAATAAAGTACTTTGTTGCAATAAAGATTTATTACATTGCCGTATAAGTATATAACATAAGCCGTGTAAATTATAATCGTATCGAATAAAAATTAATTACCACTGCCCCCCTAGACAAGTGGCTTTCTATTAGCGTAAAGTTCAATAGAATAGATTATGAATGTATGAGATTGACGTTTTATTACGACGACGACGACGATTGATTACGTCAATCTCATACATTCATAATCTATTCTATTGAACTTTACGCTAATAGAAAGCCACTTGTCTAGGGGGGCTGGTTACGTTCTTAGGTAAACGGAAATATAAATCAACACTTAACTACATTCCAGATAAACAATTGATGGAATTATTGGTGTAATTATTACCTATGTTGTAATTAAAAGTAAGCCATGTAATGATGATTGACAAGTGATGAATATTGATATAAAGTCGGGTCCACACAGACCGATGTGCTTGGCGCGGTAAAGACTTCGCAAGGCTGCTTACTCTGTGTGGACCTGCTTTACGGTTGAAATAACTACAAAAACACGTTCACAGCAAGGCTAAGAGATCTACATATGTAAGTAACAGCTTGATATACCCAAATGGAAGCAGAGAGAAGTACAAATAAATGATTGTTATACTTAGGTATCATGGAGTGACACTATATTATTTGCTAGTTGCTACAAGGGTATCTCTATAAGAGGCCCCACTTTCAACAATATATTTGACATCATAACCACGATATAATATGGTACAAATTAACAACTGAGGATGACTATTTAAATTTATAAACATTTCGCGGAAATTAAATTGATCGTCAAAATATAAATTGTTTGTACAGCCTTACAAGGTTGGTTCATTCAGTGATAAGGTAAAATATAATATGTAACAACATAATCTTCAATGTAGTGGAACCACTATAATGAGGTTATTAACTCAAAGGGCTCGGCTTAATAATAATTCCTGTACATTGAATACGTTGTCTTAATGTTTAAAACATGATGCCTCCGGGCGTTGTGAGATTGTGACACACATTCGTCTGGGATCTGGGTAGGTTGAGATAAGGTTTTTTTTTGCAACTGGTATTAAAACATACATACACCATTTTTTAATTAGATACATTTTACACGACTGTTTTTCTGGTCCATTTTTTTAAAGTAAGATGGAAGAAAGAGAGATAAGTATTAAAAAGAAAGAGGAAAAGTTTAATAAAATTATTAGAGTAAATATTTTATGGTAAAATTATAAGGAGCGTAGCCCGTAGGTTATTATTGTCATTTGTCATTGCGGTTATGGCCTGTGACTAACAATTAACTACCAGGAAACAAGCCGATTATATTAATTTGATGCCTATTATGGAAACCAGCTTAAACTAAGCTATTTTAAACCCTAATTCGAAAGTGTTACAGTACATTTCAAATTACATGTATTTAGATACAGATTGGTATTGAGTACCTTTTATCGTCGTAATAAATCAAGATGGTTTTTAAATAATTTACATGTTTTGATACTTTAATGGCGGCAAAATGTCAGAGATAGATTGTTTTATCTCGAAGTTATTTAAAATCGATTAAAATATTAATTGTATTTCAAATTTTGCGAACGAAATTTAAAGAGCATCATAAATATTTTAAGAATGATTATGTTGTATATATGTCGTGGTCATATCGTAATGTCGATGACCAAATCGTGAAACGTTGACGATTTAACGATCTGATCAAACTATGTTGGCCATTTCATGAAATGAGCAAATCTACGATATAGCCACGACGTATACATATAGTTGTAACTATGTCCTACTATATCCTACTAATATTATAAATGCGAAAGTTTGTGAGGATGTGTATGCGTTTGTTACTCTTTCACGCAAATACTACTGAACCGATTACAATGTAATTTAGCACACATATAGAGGATAACTTGGATTAACACATAGGTATAGGTTTTATCCCGGAAATCTCACGGGAACGGAACTATGCTGGTTTTTCTTTGAAAACGCGGGCGAAGCCGCGGGCGGAAAGCTAGTTAAATGTTATGTTAAGACAATTTTTTTTATAACTTTGAAGCAGTACAATATAAAAATAAATTAATGATCTCATATTTTGCGGTGCTTTATAAAATATTTATTATTCACATTAAAATAGGTATTCATAATATGTAACATAATTAACTAATTACCTGTCAAATATCTTGTACTTATAGTAGATTGTTAACTACCTACTTGTTAATAGTATTTATTATTTAGTCATCATGATTCATGACAGACAGGGCTGTCAAATTTACCGCCAAAACGTATGTCAAAGGTTAAACTACAGGCCAAGGGTTAATTATATAATACCTATAATTTTTTATGGATTATGTGATGTGATTTCATTATTCTCAGAAATGGACAAATATTCCCAAAAAAAAAAAAACAGTTAAATACATGTGAAATGTGAATCTAAAACTCGAATCTACAAAGCTTCAAATAATTAATAATTATACGAGTCCCGATACGAAATTTTTAGTATTGTAATTTAATATTGGATTACGTATGACTTCATACCCTGACGAGATTGTCTATTTTTATTTATAGTCTGTGCCAGTGGCCATGTGGTTCTTACATTTTTTGTTATACCTTTTTGCACGCCTCATATAAGCGAAGCGTTGAGGTGGGTACTACTGTCACTTCGCGCAAAACATCTGATTTTTCAAACTTAAAATGTCTTTATGTATCATACATTGCACTTGTAAGATAATACATACACACACATATTAAGAAAAAACACTATTTTTAACATTCATGATATTTTTAATGTCAATTTTGTTATTTAAACTAGTTAAAAAACAGTTTAAAAAAGTTCTGTCTTGGACGTCCGTGTGTCGGACGGATGTGCGGAGGATTTTCTTGTTAACACGATAGCGACCGAAATACTTTATCTACTAATCGAGTCTTTTTTTTTCTATGTGGTTTTATTGTTATTAAATAAACAAAAATAATAATTATTAAAAAAAAATTATGAGGCGTGCACTTTTTGATTTTCCAAACTATTTAAGTTTAGAATCTAGCGCTTAGGAAGTTGAATACGTTTTAATATTAGACTTATTAGTACGAATTTCACCGGATTTTAACAAAAATAATATCCATAACGCAGTTTGAAATTTGGTGCTTTTTCTGAATTATTTTTTTAATTTAAGGCCGATTATTTAATTTAATACGTTTGTATACCTACTTACGCGACAAATAAACGCCTGCCTATTGTATTGTAAGTAATTGTATATATATTTTGCGTTGTAGACACTAGAGATAATCGCCATGTTATCTAAGGTATTTTAACTGCTAGCTGATATAATAATTACTTCTTTTACAATGTACCAAGCTACAATGCTGGTATTTTTTTATTATCACTTACCTACATATTACAAATAATCATGTTATTTCACACAATAATTGAGATTATTACAATATATATAATAATTAACTTATAATCCACTGAAAAGAGATTTTAAATACATAGATATATCTAACACGGTTTAATATACATTATACCTACAATATAAATGGGAACTAACTGAATAATGCACTGAATGACATAAAATCCCTCTTTAAAGTGGAAAACGTACATAACCTATACATATTACGAAAATAACATAAGACAAATTAATAATTTATAGAGAAAAGTAAAAAATCATTAAGAATCTAAGAAGAAAAACGGTTATACTTATAACTAGAGTTAATTTTCGGTTTAAAAAGGGAATTCTACCCGATTCAGGCCTTAAGGACGCTGTCACAAATCTGCGTTACTCAAATTTAGGTATCTAACGACGTAACTTTGTTCGCGGCAATATCACGCTCACGTAAACATAGCGCATTCCATTTTATAGACCATCTTCATACTTGATATTATTTTTAATTTTTGATATAATGTATTTTTATTTAAATTGATTCCAGAAGATTACTAGGAACTTTAAAAATTCATTTTGTTACTTTTATTAGTAGGTACGATCCTAATAAGTATGTTAGTATATTCAAACAACTTAAAAAAGTGTGACTATTTTACATCATTATTTCATTGAATAATAATCTATGAAATGTAGAATTATTATCATACATATGATGTTACCGGCACTGTATTAAATCCGGCATTGTATACAATTCTTAGTAAATGTATGTTATTCCGAAAAATAGTCGGAATGAAATAAATTATAGGTATTCGTCACATAACACATTACCTAGGATACTCTTAAATCTGAACTTTTCCTACGTAGCAAACACATTTGCAAGTGTGGGTAGTTTTTGGGGTAGCTATTAACCAATATGAGGTCAAAACTAAAATCCAAGATGGCGCCGACGAAAATTTTACATCTTTTCGTCATGGGTGTCATTTTCAAGGTTTTGGAGTAGCTCTTAACAAATATGAGGTCAAAACTAAAATCCAAGATGGCGCCGACGAAAATTTGACTTTTTTCGTGATGGGTGTCATTTTCATGGTTTTTGGGGTAGCTATTAACGAATATGAGGTTAAAACCAAAATCCAAGATGGCGCCGACGAAAATTTGACTTTTTTCGTGATAGGTGTCATTTTCATGGTTTTTGGGGTAGCTATTAACGAATATGAGGTTAAAACCAAAATCCAAGATGGCGCCGACGAAAATTTGACATCTTTTCGTCATAGGTGTAATTTTCTTAATAATAAAGAAGTAAACTAAAATAAAATAACAGATTTTCGTCGGCGCCATCTTGGATTTTATTTTTGACCTCATATTGGTTAATAGCTACCCCAAAAACCATGAAAATGACACCCATGACGAAAAGATGTAAAATTTTCGTCGGCGCCATCTTGGATTTTATTTTTGACCTCATATTGGTTAATAGCTACCCCAAAAACCATGAAAATGACACCCATGACGAAAAGATGTCAAATTTTCACCGGCGCCATCTTGGATTTTAGTTCTGACCTCATATTGCGTAATATCCACCCCAAAAATCATGAAAATGACACCCATCACGGAAAGATGTAAAATTTTCGTCGGCGCCATCTTGGATTTTATTTTTGACCTCATATTCGTTAATAGCTACCCCAAAAACCATGAAAATGACACCCATGACGAAAAGATGTAAAATTTTCGTCGGCGCCATCTTGGATTTTAGTTTTGACCTCATATTAGTTAATAGCTACCCCAAAAACCATGAAAATGACACCCATGACGAAAAGATGTCAAATTTTCACCGGCGCCATCTTGGATTTTAGTTCTGACCTCATATTGCGTAATATCCACCCCAAAAACCATGAAAATGACACCCATCACGGAAAGATGTAAAATTTTCGTCGGCGCCATCTTGGATTTTATTTTTGACCTCATATTGGTTAATAGCTACCCCAAAAACCATGAAAATGACACCCATGACGAAAAGATGTAAAATTTTCGTCGGCGCCATCTTGGATTTTAGTTTTGACCTCATATTAGTTAATAGCTACCCCAAAAACCATGAAAATGACACCCATGATGAAAAGATGTAAAATTTTCGTCGGCGCCATCTTGGATTTCATTTTTGACCTCATATTGGTTAATAGCTACCCCAAAAACCATGAAAATGACACCCATGACGAAAAGATGGCAAATTTTCGTCGGCGCCATTTTGGATTTAAGTTTTGTCAAATTGCTTTACCCCACCAATCCGTTCAACAACCCATAAAAAAAGAGGATCTCAGTCAACATAATTTTTAAAACATAATTTTAAATTACAAATAACTGGAATATGAAACTTATACAGTTTACTCTTATAAAGTATCAAATATTTCAAATCACGAAAACGACAGTATACGCACAATAATCTTTTTCTAATTCGTTTTTATTTTTGGGACGAGGAGCGATACACCCGTCCTTCCAAGAGCGCTTCTGAGCGCGGTCTGACGACCCGCGAGAGCAAAATGTATGAAGAAATCGACAAGTATTTTTAATTTAGCTTATAATTGAAATAAAATTTAGATTTAGATACAAAAAAATTATCACAATCTATAAAGGACTATATATCCCTCAATAATTTATAGGTAAGAAGATAGATTAGGCTTTTAATTTTCTTAAAAGTGTACCGGTTTAGACCCCATTTTTTTGCATTTTATGCGATCATTGTGCTGGGAAAATCGTATTTCAGTGACAATTTTGTATGACGTCGTACAATTTTTATAAGATGATCGTAGAACTGAATATATTATCTTTAAATTAAGATATTACTTTGTTCTCACGTGTAAGTGCTTTGAGTTAAAATTGTACCGTAAAATAGCGGTTTTTGTTAAAAAACTGTTATAGCACCCTTAACAGTATAGAAAGAAATCTCAAAGATATAAATAGAATACCTAGGTATGCTAGCTCTTAAATAAGCCACATTACCCAAAAGACCACCCGCAAAGTCACTTTCGCAGTAGGTATCAATGTCAAATTTTCCCGCGCAAACTTTTAATCCATTACTGACATTGAACTTGAGACTTACCAGCCCGTAAACGATTGAGTTCAATCACCTTGGCGAGCCCATTTTAGTTTTGCTCGAATTCGAATATAACGTGCGCGTCAATTTGTGTAGGCTTAAGTGGCTTAAAAGAATCAATTTCATAGCCGGTAAAGTCTTTGAAAACTTGTTTTTTTTTCACGCTCTTTTCATTGATTCCGCGAATTATTGAGTGTTAATGTCATAATCGCGAAGTTAGGAACGTATGAAGTATCAGTTGTAACAAACTATTTAGTAATATTTATGTTGTTACAGATAGAATTGTATAAGTAATGTTTGTTTAGATGAAGAACATCTGACTTTTTACGACGTTATAACGTTTTTAACTCTAACCATTTCTTCACCTCTTTACTGAAATAAACTGAATAGCTTTAACCGTTAATATACTAATGCCACATACTAATAATAATATACTACGTATCTAATGCGTAATATGCGTGTTAAATGAAACACATAATATCTAGGTATATCAAACAAACGGTATTGTAAATTTTTCACACGTATCGATTCTTATAAAGACAACTGAGCTGAGTGTTCTCGCAAGTTTTTTTTTTTAGTAAAATGGCACTTATTTTATGATCTATTGTTGGGTAAAAGTGGAAAATAGTGATCTGCATTCTTTAATATTTCTACAATAAAATTTTCAAAACTTATAAAATGTAATTCCACAGATATTGTGCATACCTACATAGCTGTTCTCTACAAAAAAAAAGTCTCCGAGGTTCATAAGGAGGGTTCCATAATCTATTTCGGATTTTAAAATGGGACTAAGCGACAACGACTATCTATCAAACAAAAAAAATCACATCGGTTGAAAACCCACGGAGTTATCGAATAACAAACCGAAAATACAGTCGAATTGAGATAAATAGCCTTTACTTTTGGAAAAAATCGTATGACAACCGAACACCTAGAGGTATATATACTGCAGATACATAAATTTATAAATATATGTGTCACGGTGGCTAATAAATTGTAAAGATATAATAATTAGTCACGAACTGGTGTCATGGAACTCTTCACGTGGATACTTAAATCGTTTTATTACAGAATTGCTTAGTTACGTTAACAATGTATTTTAATTAGACAGTCGATGCCATTATATACTGGAAAATTGGTTTACAAAGCAATGATGCTTGGAGGTAGGTATGCCCATTTCAAATCAACATTAAATTGGTGACAATAAAAAGTAAAAACTACAATGTAACGTCTAGTCATCATGACTAAAGAAACTATAGATTAATAGGTGTATTTTCACAGTTAAATACCTACTAGTATTTTTTATGTGGAAATTATAAAGAAACCTTTTTTATTCATGTTTTTGTAACCGATAAAAAAACCTGTTAAAATATTTAGCAATTAGCAAATAATTTTTTTTTCAATTGAACAGATTTTAAGACGTAATTAAAATATCCAATCGAAGCAAATACCAATAAAGTGCCTCACAATTCCGATGAAAATGCTCCAAGCATTGTTCATTTTTTGCACCTTTGAAAGTTAACTATGGTTTCTTTGAAGTCGTCTATCCCTTTGTAGTTAAGAATCAATATCATTATTCATTTCTTATTAGGTACCTATATTCTTCTAGGTACCTATATTCATAATTTGTTTAAACATAACATAAATAAGTTTTTTATTTGCTGTAATCAAATACACCCGAATTCGCGCAAAAAGTAATAATTTAACAGATGAAATGTATATAGTTAAAATAAAATGTTTTATAATTAACTTTAATTACAACAAAAACTGAATAGATAACATCGTTAAATAATAATGGGGTATTATTTAAATTGGGGGTTATATTCAAACAACGCCTCCGACACGGTCTTTTGAACTTTATACTAGGTATGTCTAATGTCTATACCGTATAAAATTAATGCATCACAGCATCAATCAAACTCGAACTATATTTCATAGCACTTATCTATTCCAAATAATTCAACGTCACATTAAGAACATAGCTTCTATGCAAGGATTCCCGTGGAGAAGAACAAATATACATCTCAAAGAAAATACTCCTGCAATTCTAAGTCACGACTTTCATAGTATATGACCGACAAGTCGTGAGTCGGTCTAGTATTTATGATATTGGCAGATTATACCACCAAGTGATTTGATATTAGCTATTAGTAAAATTTATTGGAAGACTTTCATAATTTATTTTGAAATAATATCCCGTATTATTTACTGAGAACTAGAACAATCGCAATATTCTAAGGAACTCGTCTGTAATTTGATAGATTATAATATTATGTACCTTGATGTAATTACGATTTTCAACTAGCCACAATCACAGAGAAGCATTCAAAATTCACATTTTATAAATACTAATAAATGAAATGTTCAAGTGCTATAATAGAGTCTTAATTCATGATTTTGGATTTATTTTTCCTTGTCATGCCGTAATCGCCACCTTTAAAATTCCATTTTTTACTTCATCACTAATTACCATAATAAATTTATCATTATTTAGTCTACGTGAAGTTTATATAAATCACGACACGACTGTTCTTGGTAAAAAGTAACTTTGTGTTGCTATATTGCAAGTAGGTATATATTATTGAAATTGGGACCGTTAGAAGCTTTCCAAGCTTGTTCCTGTTAAATGTATTGGCACTCACAATGAAACCAAAGTACGGAGGTACGGCAGATGGCAGAGTGGCTTCGAAAATGTTTAGAATGGCGTTGTTCCAATGTAATTTCTAGTTCAAACGGGTCAAATTGTGGATAACGAAATCGCAGTCTAGTACAGGACATAGTTGGCATTTTGCTTTCGATATGCTAGTTAGTTTATTGTAATGTGTTTTGGGCCTTAGCGTGCGTTTTTAAATTTTATTTGATATTCACATAAAACAATCCATCAAATAAAATTGCGTCCAATTAGAAACGAAAATTCAATATTCTACCAATATTGTTTGGCAATTCCTTTGTATGCTTGCTGGGTCTAGAAGATACCCATAGCGTGACACCCTTTTTGCAAGATGGCGGTCGCGGGACAAGAGCGAATCCGCACTCCGCATTTATCAAATAAAACTGCATACTCTGAAAAACGCAACCCACAAGGTAACCTATCAATTTCAATGGACTATATGTATAGGTATCGATACACCGTATAGTAAAATTACTGTGACATCACATTACGTCACAAACCATTAAGAACGCTGAACGAATGAAGTTCGCGTATTGTTTACAAAGTGATACACCTTGAGAATGAAACGCAGTACAGTTGAAGTATGCAGGAAACAATGCAATCAGTTGATATAATCTCACCTGTGCATTACAATTCGGAGCAGACATTTGGCATTTTGCCTCACAAATTATCTTATATAGTGTCAAATCATTTAAAGTGCGCTGCGATTAGACGAGACGAGATGAAATATTAGATTATCGTCTCATCGCATCGTTCCAATGTGCAATAATGTATGCATAAATTAATACTTTTAAGGGCCTTTATTTCTAGGAAAAAAGGAGAGCAAGAGGAAGAAAATAGAAATACATACATAAATGATTCAATTATTATTCATTTATAGAGTAAGTAATTTTTAATGTATCGTAAAAAGTTAAATACAAAAAATAATAATATTATTCATACTACAATCATATCACATAAAATGAACCGACAGAAAAATGTCTATCCAGCTTCCTGACTATCTTCTCAGAATAGGAAATACTGCTGTGTCATTGAACGTACCATCTCAATAATTTTTAGACTTCGCTATCTAGATTCTAGATATACCTCAATAAAGAATCTAATTACCTCTTACTAGATAATTCCAATATTGTAAGTTTATCTCAATTCTCAGGTATTAAATTATTTCGTAGAATTATTCCTTCAATAATTTATTTGTTTTGAATAGACACAAAGTTCAATATCGGACAGGTTTATGAATCATTACTGGATATTTATTTAGTACTTAGTCTGACTTATCTGAGCCTTATCTACAATTATTTTAATGACACTTATGTGTTGTTATACTATGAAGGCCGACAGGTAAACGAGTCACCCACATATTCTTTAAATATACAGTATATATATAAAAAAAGGCTTTAAATTTTAACGAAATAAATGTTTGCCCTTTTCCGATGTTTCAAGTTTGTAATCAACAAAGCGTCATTTCAATAAATCCAGATGAAAGGCTCAGAATCTCAGAATACCTAGTTATTGCGAATAAATACTCGTTACTCAAATTCGATGAGAATTCTAGAAGCTTCAAGATTCTATTCTATTCAGATTTTAAACTTTTGATTGGAAAAGTTTCTAAACAAACCGTTATAACTAAAGAACAAGAACAATGCAAGTTAAATTATACAAATTACTAAGAATTAAAAACTATAGACTGAACGCGTGCCGCGATTGCCGCGTTTTTGTTGTTTTTCTTTTCTTATTACTAATTCTAATACAATCAATGGTTGCTACAATGTTGCACTTAATTGTGTAGTGGTGCATTTACACATTCGTATTCAACATTCGCCCCGTCCCTCGTCAAAATATTGGTATACGATTGTCCTCACGAACATCTGACACACTTCCATTTCGTTCACACCTTCGCGTCGTCCGAAATAATGTTCAGGACAAGTGCACTGTTTACAAATATATGGGTGTTCGTTATTCGCCTCACTATTTGCACGAATGTGTAAATTCAGCATAAGATTACTGGAGATACTATTATGTTATGATAATGTGTTCCCGTTATAACCGGCTATTATGACCCATTGCTCTGATCGGTTGCAATCAAGGGCATAAAGTATTGGGATTTTTCTTACGAGATTACAAAACGGTAACCGGTAAACATTAATGTTTTGGCCTGGTTTGGTTCTTAAAAGGAATAATGGCACATTCGAATGGAGGTAAATAATTGTTAGGGTTCGTTAGTTAGGTAGGTACACAGATATGGTTTTCTGAAAACTGTATGCCTACATAGTTATTATCTTAATTTACTGTTTAGATTGGAGAATTACTGTTTGTTATGTCAACAAAATAATAAAATAGCAACGCACTTACTTAGGTATAAGCTTAAAGCTCGCTTGCCTCGTTTAAATTCGTGCAATAATAGGGTCATTGCGCCTGTTCGCGTCCACATGCCTATTCGCGTCCATTTTGCGGATATCTTTTAGAAAATTCACGAAAATAAGTATACTTTAAGTAAAATTGTAATAAGAAAAATTTCCGATAATAGCTCAATGTATAAGAGACATGCACACATATTCAAAATATGCCTGCGCACCGCCTATCCTATTTAAAAAAAATATTTAATTTTGGCTATTAAACGAGAGAGCTAAAACGAGCGGGATTTTGAGAAAAAAATAGTGCGCAGCGTCGCGTTTGACGGTAAGTATCTTATTGTTAAATGTGAATTTTTGAATATGTAACTGTTTCTTTACTTTGCTAACAAAACATGGAATAGTATGGATTATAAATCAGCTAATTTATTTTACAATTAATAGCTAAAATAAGGTGGACGCGAATTACTACACCGAATTTGTACAACTTCCATTTTGCGTCCACGGTGGGCGCAAACTATACCTATAGTGCATAACAATAGAACATATTGCGTCCACATTGTTTTTCATTACGTAGCAATGAATTGTTTGTTAAAATATGTAATTTAAAATAGATTGTACATTTTTGACTAAGACTACAAGTTGATAATTAAAATTTTCATTCAAATTAGTAAATTTTTATGCTATTTTTCTGCAGGTATTGTCTGTGGTTAAGAAAATAATATAAACTAAAAAGAAATTTAATTCATTAGAAACTAAAAAATAAGGTAGGTAGGTAATCTTAATAGATTATTATTTATTTACATAACGTAACTTTGTTTTTTGTTAATTTTTAGTTCTATTATTGATGAGAAGATAAATATAAATAAGTTTTTCCAGTTTCCTTAAAGTGAATTATATTAATAATGTTGATTTTAGGGTTCCGAACCTCAAAAGGAAAAACCGGAATCCTTGTAGGATCACTTTGATATCAGTCCGTCTGCATGTCCGTCTGCCGGTCTGTCTTTCTGTCAAGACCCTTTTTCTCAGTAACGCGTGGAGGTATAAAGCTGAAATTTATATTGAATACTCAAGTCTACGGTCCCTTGAAGCAGTGAAAAAATCAAACTTATAAGCCAAAGCAATCAAAAGATACAGCCGTTTATGCTGCAAATTTTCGCAAATTTCTACATTCGCAAGGGAATCAAAACCTACAGGGTACTTTACGTGAACACAGACACTTGAAGTTTGGTACGAAGCAACGTCTTATAGCACAAATAAGGGAAATATTGAAAAAATAATCATTTACAGTTAAAACATATGAAAAAAAACAGGTTAATACGGAACCCTCGGTGTGCGAGTCCCACTCGCATTTGGCCAGTTTTTATTAAATAACTATATTCGTAAATAAATAATTTATTAAAATCTAATTTTTATTTGCATTTATCTGATAAAATATCACCCAATACACTCTTAATTCCTTTTCTAAGCTGGTGGACGCGAACTGGTCCACGGGTGGACGCAAACTGGAATTTTTGGACGCGAACTGGGTAAAACGCCTAATTCTGCTATTTGTCTAGATAAATAAAAACCACATGATATTTCCAACACAATTCAAAGTAAATCTTAAAATAGACTATGTAATGAACACGTTACATAAATTTTGAGTTGAAATTTGTTCTGGAACATTTTTATTTTCTCCTTCAAACTTTCCAACTGCACTAAGTGGACGCGAACAGGCGCAATTACCCTACATGACAATACCTACCTAGTTAGGTATATAGACCTAATATTATGGTATAGGCAAAGCAGGTGATTGAAGACTCAGATAGGCACCTATATACTTATTAGATATATATAACTAATTATAAGTAGGCACCTATTGGTCCGTCTCCATCCACTGAACCACAAGTCCTACTATAATATTATAAATACGAAAGTTTGTGAGGAAATACTACTGAACCGATTACAATGAAATTTAGCACACATATTGAAACTTGGATCAACACATAGGATAGGTTTTATCCCGGAAATCCCACGGGAACGGGAACTATGCGAGTTTTCCTTTGAAAACGCGGGCGAAGCCGCGGGCGGAAATCTAGTAATATTATAAATGCGAAAGTTTGTAAGGATGTGTGTGTGTTTGTTACTCTTTCCCGCAAACACTACTGAACCGATTACAATGAAATTTAGCACACATATAGAGGGAAACTTGGATCAACACATAGGATAGGTTTTATCCCGGAAATCCCACGGGAACGGGAACTATGCGGGTTTTCCTTTGAAAACGCGGGCGAAGCCGCGGGCGGAAATCTAGGTACCTATAAATCATAGGTACCTACTAGATGTCATCGTCGAGATAAACTTTTCGTATTATTATTTCTGTCGTATTATTAAGCTATAATAGATATTTAAGTTAATAATAATTGTAAACAAATTACCTAGGTAGTTATTTAAAGTGGTACCTACAGTTGATTTTCAATACGCATTTGTTGTTAAAAGTAACAATACCTATACCTAGGTACATGTGAGTGTGTAGGTAGGTACTAGGTATGTTATTTATTAAAAGGTATGTTTGTGTTACTAATTCCATTGGAATAAAACAATGTCGTAGCTATATGTAAATAATGCAATATGTAGTGATTAGTGGATAACTACCTATTTGTCACCAAGATGTCCATTGTCCACATTTAGACGTGCCTTATTAAGTACCTATATTTTACATTAAAAGTCCTACCGTGCTAGTCTTGTTTCAGTTTGTAAATTGACAACGGTGGATAAATAGGTACCTAGGTACCTATATCAATTTGCTTCCGAATTTCTTAAAGTATGCGTTCCTAATAAATAATTAAATTACTGAAGTCCGATTTACCGAAGAAAGACGGGTAGGTCATCTATGTTTGTAGGTAGTTATACCAGAAATAGTTAGTTGGTTTGTTTGTTCATTTTTATACAAAGATAGCTAGGTAATTAATTTAAGAAGCTTCTAATCTATAAGTAATATAGATACAACCTTACTGCAATATTTTTGTATTTTACTGTAAACAAGTAAAACAACAACTTCCTTGAAGGTAATTTTCTGTCTCGTTACATCAGTAAATTTTTTTTTCTTGTCACGCCATTGTTTTGTTTTGGCAAAGTTTTAAAAAAAGAACGAAAACTAATTCGCAGGTAACCAGAAAATAAACAATATCAAACGGCAATCCTATTAAACAAATCAAAATATTAATTAAACAGCGTATAAAACTTACATCTTAAATGTAAACACTGATTTATATGCACTTTTCACAATGACACACCAAACATCGTAACTATTAGATGCGCTTAACAACACTACACACAACCATCACACACGGCATTCGCCGGGACACTGATTTTACCGAACTCCGAAGTACCGAACAGCGAACTACTGAAGTACTGACACTGAGTACTTACTGACTGGCGACTGCAGTACTGACGATTGAACAGTGATTTACTTGAGAAACGTACTCAGATGAGTGAGTAATTAACGATTATTAGCGTAACGTACTAATTATTTTGGATTATAGTGAGGTGCAGCGTGCAGAACAAAAGAAGACCACATAGATTTGGTGTTGCCATTTTCGAGGACATAAGATTCTAATTAGGTATAATGACTTCTAATTTTTCGGACTTCTGTCTATATTTTAAATGAGTACATACCTACATACTACTAGCAGGAATCTATAATAATTCACACCTTAAAATACTAGTGGACGCGTCCTAGGTTAGCCATTGTAATAATAATATGTCAAATGCATGGTGTGGGTTGTTTTTCCTTTTGTTAATTTTGCGGAGGTATTTTAATGCATTATGTTTTGAGCTACTTACAAAAATGAAATTTTAAGGAAATGTATATATACCTACTTATATGTATAAATGTGTAGGTACATATTATAGTGTGTGTAAATTTTGAAAGTAAACTTGCTTTTCAAACTCCTAGCTAAAATCCTGATTCCTACCTAGGTACCACAGATTATGAAATTGTTACTAAGTACTAGTACTACGTTCAATGAAAGCTGAATGTACCTATTGAAGCGATACATTTATTTTTGAAAGCTAAAAATAAGAACATTTGGGGCAATTAAGTATTGCTAAAAACCAACTGCAATCTCAATCGACAATCATCATCAATTAGGTTTATCCGTTTTTATTACCTGCCATGGAACCGACCGCGACGCGACGGACATACATACCTATAGATATACATTTATATCTTCAAATCGGTATGTTTATATGGTTTTTATGTTTATCCTTCAGTCGATTTATAAATGAAAATACTGGCTTAGATAAAAGAGCTTCCGTAAAATCAGTCAAAATATTTATCCCCTGCCTCATATAGGGGATTCCCTATTTTATTGATTTTCCTTTCCAAAGTATAGGTATAAAGTATCTCGAACCATCAAGCACCATCTTACGTCTAGAGATAAGCACTAGATCAAGTGGGTAATGTTCATTGACCCTTGAGAAGTATGCAGTTCAATGACGTGAGCTATAAGCAACTAATTTTTATTAATTAATCGTATAGGTTCTTGACAAAAACATAAAAATGCAGGGTAAGTATTCAACTAAAATTGTTATTAACAGTATTTAATCATTTTTCCCCTAATTATCAGTCAACTTTCGTAACTTATAACAAATATGACATAATTTTGATATGGCATTTTTACCACAGACCAAATAAGTATACGAAATAAGCAGATTATCATTGTTCACTTCATACACCGCGAATTGTTTTCCAATAAAAAATATAAAACATGAAGCTCATTCAAGCATTTGTAGCTTTGCGTCTTAATAAGTATTCAATTTAACGCTTTCATTTCGAAGATAAGGCAGAATCCAATTTTTCTCGACGAGTAATAAAGAAAATTGCGGGAAACATCGATAGAACCTTCTAGCTTGAGCAAATGATTGCGTTTAGCGAAATGACGCCGTTTCTCATTCGATCCATTTTTATGAATATAACATTTGATCTGCGTTCCGCGGTTTACGCTTGTTTTATTCAATTTTAAAGATAAACTAATATTATAAAGCTGAAGAGTTTGTTTGTTTGTTTGTTTGTTTGAACGCGATAATCTCGGGAACTACTGGTCCGATTTGAAAAATTCTTTAGGTGTTAGATAGCCCATTTATCGAGGAAGGTTATAGGCTATATATCATCACGCTAAGACCAACAGGAGTGGAGCCACGGGGGTGAAACCGCGCGGAGCAGCTAGTTTATAATATGAGTAAAGATCGATGTACCGTATAATAATTGTGATTTGTGAGTCCTAATTCATAAGCCACAGATAAAATAATCCAATACGTTAGACAAGGCGTAGTTAATATAATGTTTTATCAATTCTAAGTTTATTGTAGTGTAGGAAATTGGAGGCTATTACCTGAACCTTTCATTAAGATCACAATCAAGTTTAGATCGTAGTTAGCCCGCTTATTGTATAACCCACTTGCTTTCTCTTCTTTGATAAATGGCCTTTGAGAGAGGATTTTCATTATACACTTGATAACGTACATGACTTTTCTATTATAAATAACGAGCTGCTTGTCTGGATTGTCCGGGTTCAACTGGGATAAGGACAAAATAAAGTATAGCCTATATTACTCAGGGATAATGTACTCTTCTGCTCTTTGAAGAATTTTTCAAATAGGCACAGAAGTTTCGGAGTCTATTAATTTCAAACAAACACACAAAAAAAAATCCTCGTTAAAATATTAGTGTTACCTTAGCACTTAGTATTGTAAGGGTGTCGTTTCTAGTTCAAGTCTATCTCACAGATAATACAGTACTTGTTATATGTATAGCAGTTCCTTGTTTACATACAGAGAAAGTGAAAAAATTGGTTGTCTGTAAAGTCGGTTTACTGACGATAGTTGAACGTGACAACGTCCGATTATGCTTCTTTGTCGCTCGTTCCGCGCTCTCGCTTGCACTTCAAGCCTTACATGGAACGCCTCAAAGCGAGGTAACGCCGCATGAGTCATGTTTTTTCGTGCGTGCAGCCGGCGCTATCGAATTATAAGACGTTGTCACGTCAAAAAAGCAACAAACCGATATTTCGTTACATTTCGTACCATCTTCTAAGATGCGGTCTAGAGCTTTCCATCAGGTGAGATTGTGGTCAAGCGCTTCCCTATCTAGAGTAAAAAAAAATAAACAATGCTGATTGTTATCTGTACATTATTTGTTACGGGGCTAAGTTTCCTGTGTTTGTATTTTTTCTGTAACAGTTAGGTATACGCGAGTGTTTCTTTTGAATAATTATTTGTATAGGTTTGAAAATAGAATGAACGTCATAGCATAGTATAAATTATACTATGGTTATAGCGATGTACGGTGGCTCAAATATCAGTTCGCTCGCTATAAGAAAGTGAGGGTAGTGAAAAAAAAAAACAGAATACATTTTCAGATATTTAAAAATAGGAGTACCTATTCCTGAAGTGATATTTGAATTTTACCATTTATTAGAGCATTTAGCCACAAATAACATAAAACAGTGTTTATTTTTGCAGGCTGTTACATAATCAGTAAATAAACAGATAATCATTATTTAAATGGCAGTGGAAAGCCAGAGATATGTAAATGAATTGTTTTAACAAAACAATGTCGTAATAGCAAGTGACGTAAGCCCTTCAAGAGTATTGTGAATGATCATGTGATTTACAGGAGCACTTACATGATATTATATGTATTGTGAAGCAAGTGTGATGATACCTACTGTAATAATATAATAGATAACTCCGGTGATAAATACTCGTGAAAATTGAAATGGACATACACAACTAACTTGCTTTTCGAAACTCAAACTGCTGTTGCTGTGGCTCTTCTTTATTTTGGTTAAAGTTTAAAATTATTACACTTTCGCATTATCATAATTATGTTAGTTGACTATTTGGGATTTTGATTCTGAAACACGATATAAAAGAAGACATTTTATAGACATTGTTAACATTTAACAGTGTTAACATTTTTCCGGTATTTCCCGGTATTTTTCTTAGACGAAAGCTATTGTGTATAATTTTGTAGTCTGCTATCTGCACAGTCTGCACTCTGCAGTCGGATTGAGTGTTTTAAAAAATACATATCACAAATCTCTCGTAAATATCTCTGTTTAAGCCAAAATGGTCAGGGAGTCAGGTAGGGTTGGATGATGGTCATTAATAAGATACGGTTTCTTATTTAAAAAATGTTGTGTGGTTTTATGAAACCACGGTAAAAGTGAAACTGTTCGAACGGTTCCGAACACTGCTTTGTGTAGCGCATGTCGCGTAACGGTCGGCTGCCGAGTAGGTATACCTACTCGGCAGCCGCGATACACGCGACATGCGCTACACAGACCAAAAAGTTTGAGACGATGTAATAAAAGTTTCACTTTAATTACTGACAATACTGAAACAAATTAATGCATGGATTTTTCTTGAAACAAAGACCTATTGTGTCTATGTCGTCATTTCTTATAGTTACTATTCCAACAATTTAATTTTATATTAATTCGCAAGCCGACATTTTCCTAAAACAAACTCTGCGCCCGACATTTTAATTAAATTATGTAACTAGAAAAAGCAATGAACAGTTTTTTGTGTAAAAGTTTCAATAAATTGTTCTGCTTTCAATGTGCTATTGATTAAAATAAACTTAAATGAGTCTTCGAGCTGGCTATGGCCTATGTTTCCTGTAATTACAGGAACACCAGTCTAAGCATTCCTATTTATTTTTCAGTACAATGAAAAAATTGTAAGTATACGGTGAACACTGAACGATTACACCCGTTTGCGTTCAGTGTGCACAGGCAATAAAAATATAAATAAAACGAGAAATATCTAAAAATGTTACATCAAACACTCCCTTATGTATACGTATATATACATTTAAGGTTTTGCTTTTTTATTTGATTTTGTGCTTTAATTACTTCGCAAATTTTATTTATGAACTTAAATAGAGCTCCATGTGGAATACAATGATATTCCAAAACGAGGTTGTCATTTCGAACACTTGCTTTGAATACAAAATGTATGGGAAATAAAATATATGGGAGCGTTTCATGTAACATTTTTGGATATTTCTCGTTTAATTAAATAAATGTTATTATTGTATTTTTACTCATTAGGTATTACTTTCAATGTCAGTTTTAAGTTTTTTGATATCTATTATAGTTATGGAATAATCGCCTGTGCAGACTTAACGATTACACCCGGTATATTTTCTATTTGATCAAGTGAAATAGGAAATTGTTGCACATTGAGGGAAGCGCTTTACACCCATTTTACACGTTGTTTTTTTTTGAATGAAAAGTGTTTAATTATTCGAAGAAGACTGCTTTTATAAAAAACGCTGTTTAGGTAGTTAGATCTTTATATACTTAGAAAATTAAAGTAGCTGTTTTGCTTGTTACAGTAATCACTTTAAATTCGCTCTAAAACAACTATGCTTGAACGATATTAAATTTTTCCCTTTCTCAGCTTGAGAAATTTATATTCTCAAGAACAATTTTAAAATTGCATTACACTTCAGAAAGTTGCATCTCAGCACAGAGTAATTAGAAAGATTTATGCCTGACATTAATTTTGATTTTCAAGCATACTTTGTACCTTGAATATTATATTAATTTTTTTTATTTAATAATATGGTTGCGGGTTTCTTCTTTTCAAATATAAACTTTAGACATTTTCCTCTTTATTTTTATTATTTGCGTTATATATTAAAATAAATCTGAAATTTAATACACTATACAGATTTATTACAAACTATTTTCGACGGATAGATTTTGACGACGCGGTTGGCGCAGTGGTAAAGTAACTGCCTACTGTGCCGACGGTCCCGGGTTCGATCCCCGGTCAGGGCAAATATTTGTGTGATGAGCTCAATTATTTGTTCTTGGGTCTGGGTGTTATAATCTATATATCGCTGTCCTAGTTCAACAGTAAGATATCTTAAAAAAAAACAAAATTGAGATAAGTTTTGTTTCATGTGAAAAATTCGCTCTTCTGTCTGGTTCAAAACTCAGATATTTGTAAAACGCAACCAAAGTGCCCAAATTTAAATGTCTCACTGGCATATTTTTAACGACCTTTAGTTCAAGAATCTGACATCTTAAGATATCTTACAAAGTCAGGAAGATTTTTACTTTTCTTTTATTTCTACACAGAGACATCTTCAAAATGTCCTTATATGGAATTATAAAAACATTTCTATGTTGAGACATCTAACTGCCAAAAAAAATTAAAATCAGCCAAAAAAACTGGTAAACCTTATACAGTCAATGAAATAGGTTACCAACAGATTTATGACTGGAAAAAACTGTCAAAAATGGTGAAAAATTTCAACTTAGACGAAAATGGTCAAAAAATTGTATGGGGTGACATCAAATGTATCCAAGTAAAAATATACCGGCCGAATTGATAACCTCGTCCTTTTTTTTGAAGGCGGTTAAAAAAAGAAGATCCATACAAATTTGGCTACAAAATCTTCGTCAAAGTCGCTTTCTCTGTCCCTATCTCCCTTTGTATGCTTAAATCTTTAAAAGTTAAAACTACGCAACGGATTTTGATGCGGTTTTTTTTAATAGATAGAGTGATTCAAGAGGAAGGTTTTAGTATATAATTTATTAGGTTTTAGACAAAGCGGGCGAAGCCGCGGGCGGTAAGCTAGTAATAGTTAAACTGACTTGTGCAAAAATAATAATAAGATTTTAACTTATAATATGAGACTGATTTGTGCAATTAAGATACTAGGTATAAATAAATAATACATTACAAGCAAACTATCTCAGTTTTTAATTAATTTTCCTATCCCGTTACCAAACATTTCCGCGGATTTAGTCGGACAATTTACATTCTCAAATATCGATGTACTGTAATACTGAGATATCTTAAAATTGTGTCGATCTCAGTGGATTTTCCATAAATTTGGAAGCTTGGTTGGATAAATCTTTAGTATTTCTTAAACAGAACAAAAAACAATAACTCTATGAGTTACAATATAAACTTAATTTTTAATAAACCATTTTAGAGACAACATTAAAAATACAAAACATGTTTTATTTAGTCTGAGTTCAATATAAGGTTATCTTACTATTAAAAGCCTTAAAACTAATATTCAAATTATTTTATTAATATTGAAATATAAATAACTCCGTAACACATTAAACCAAACTATAGTTTTAAAAAATCAACCACATTTCAATTAACAACGAGTGAATTAATGACACTAAAATCATAAAAGTATGAATAACTCAAAACATACTTTGTTCAAAATATCTTACTGTTGAACTAGGGCAGCGATATGTATTTATTAAATATTATATTTATCGTCGCCTAGTACCCACAACACAAGCCTTAATTGAGCTTACTGTGGGACTAGGTCGATTTGTGTAATAATGTCCTATAATATTTATTTATTTATTTATTTATTAATTATTTTCATAATATTATTTTCTCGTCAAACAAAACAAAAAATATCATAATTTTAATACAGTGAAAGAACACGCCACTTAATTTGACTATTTCACAGAAAAATGTATTTCATTTAGCGTAATACGTTTCATTTATTTAATACTGTGCTAGCGTTAAAAATTTCCTAGAAGTTAAGTATTACTTTGCTATACACTGATTATACCCCGGTTTTTCTTCACTACATAATTAACAACAATTTCAATATTCATCCTACTGTGACTGCCAATTATAACTCAGCTTTCCTCCCGCAGCTTCGCCCGCTTTGTCTAAAACTAAATAAATTATATACTAATTAATACCTTCCTCTTTAATCACACTGTCTATTAAAAAAAGCCGCATCAAAATCCGTTAAAGATTTAAGCATGTACATATAGGGATATAGAGACAGAGAAATTGACTTTTTAATCGATTTATTATAGTTTTAATTGCATGTAAATTTTTATTGATTTTTGATTTTATTTAAATTGTCACTGATATCTTCGTGTCCGTGTAATAGTAAATTGAAGACACAGTTCTTACTATCTTAGGAGCCTGGATCACTTTGATTTGTAATTTTTTTTGTGAAAATAAATGATTTATTTATTTATACTATGTAGCGATATGCAGTAAGTCGTAAGATATCAAGAAATCAAGGCAGATTTATTATTTAACGGAAGCTAAGTGGTTCTCTTGAGTATCCTGCCTTTATTCATTAGTAGACTTGTGTTACATTATGCACGTCTATTGTTGGGTTGTTTTGCTCTGAGAGCGTAATCTACAATTTGGTACAGTATTATCTCTGGAATGTTTATATGGGTATTCGCATTTCTTGGAGGTATAGAGATATTTTGGTGTTAGTTATGGTGATGAATAATGTTGAGATTATACTAATATTTTGACTGCTTTTTAGATTTACAGTTTTGTTGTTCTATGCTTTATTAAATTACTAATCTATTCACTATGTGTTTATTTCTCATTGTAGGTACCTACTGACACACTTCCTCGCTATTAGACAACTACGGGTTTTCGTCAGGCACAGCTGTGTAAAATTATTTCAAGTTAAATAAATCCTATTAACCTAATAACTATTGTTTTTCTTGTATGTCAAGTAAGTATTAAGGTAAGTATTTGTTCCTATGTCGGTATTTTAAATTATTTTAAATAAAGATTGTGATATCTAGGTATTTATTTCTATTGTATTTTATTAATTGGGTAGCTTGTATGAGAAATTACAATTTAGCGATAAGGCCTAATTGTACAATAATAGGTATCAGTAAGTATGTTTTGCAAATAAAGGTATTCCATTCATTGTTCTGCTGTATGTTTAATAATAGAGTTACAATAATTATGTACGAATAAATATAAATAAACATCTTTGTTCCGCCAAGTTAACATGGGTTTGATTTAAAATATATAACTTAACCTGTACAATTTTTTTAATACTCACATATTATAGTAAATGTAGTTTCTTCATAAATCAATATGAATAATTTATAAAAAAGTTAATTTTATATATATAGCAAAATAAACAATTTCATTTTCAGGGAGTGCTATAAGTATACGTATATAATTTAACACGCATCTTCAAGCAGGCCCTTATCGTGTCCTAGTAACAGGAAATTTCCTTAAGTTGCTATCTGTTAAGTCGAACATATAACGACTTTAATTTGAAACTTGAAACTCATCTCAGAGTTAAGAGATAACGTAATTGAAACTGTGCATCCCTTACGGTGGTTAATAGCTGTAAGTTTCGGGAATCGGGAAAATTCAATGGGCTTTAGGATATTAAAATGTGTATGGAAAACAATTTGACGGAACTATGGTAGATCAAATCTTAAAGTTGTATCCCTACTGATATTATATTATGATAGTATAAAAGGTGTATATTTTCTCTATATCGAAGAGAAAATATATTATTACTAGATTTCCGCCCGCGGCTTCGCCCGCGTTTTCAAAGGAAAACCCGCATAGTTCCCGTTCCCGTGGGATTTCCGGGATAAAACCTATCCTATGTGTTAATCCAAGTTACCCTCCATATGTGTGCTAAATTTCATTGTAATCGGTTCAGTAGTTTTTACGTGAAAGAGTAACAAACATCCATACAAACTTTCGCCTTTATAATAGTACTAGATTTCCGCCCGCGTCTTCGCCCGCGTTTTCAAAGGAAAACCCGCATAGTTCCCGTTCCCGTGGGATTTCCGGGATAAAACCTATCCTATGTGTTAATCCAAGTTACCCTCTATATGTGTGCTAAATTTCATTGTAATCGGTTCAGTAGTTTTTACGTGAAAAGGTAACAAACATCCATACATCCATACATCCAAACAAACTTTCACCTTTATAATAGTATTAAGATATTCTTATTGTATAGACCTCCTTGGTTTCCCCTTAATGGCTATAAATATATTGACTACATTAAAATTTGCCCTGGTTTTTATTATTTTTTAGATTTAGATCTATATTAATGCAGTGATATTAATGAATCAATGTCTATCATACATAATTTATTCTAATCATTCCTTCGTTAAGAATGCGTAGATATATATTGAAAGTAAACTAAAAATTATTTAACATATTTTTCATATAGAGAGATTTAATTCATTGAACGTGAAAGTTCCCAACTTCTTGAAGAGGTTTTAGATACCTCTACCTACTTGATCCTGTTTCTGGGATTATTGTTGGATAGATTTTAAAAACAATCTAGTTAGTAACTACAAGTACTAGTTGAGAACTAAATGGCTTACTGGATTTATAGTTTTCAAATAAGTTCTCCCATATTTATACAAAATATTATTAGAATTGGAACGGTTTAGGAAAAGTATACTGGCTAATATAATAGACTACCACTGGAAAGAAAAAATAGCATTCACACATTAAAATTGATACGCTTTTTACAATAAAACACATTCAATAATTATCACTTATAATACCACAAGAGCTTCAAAATTATCGGGTATTTTCCGATAGGTTCGTTGCAAACAAATGAAGGAGTCAAGTTTTTAGTCAAGGTTAAAAAATTTTTCCTGAAAAACTTGACGACTTTATTTGTTTGCAGGGAACCTTGAGCACACCCCGGACACTCCATACAAAATGATCGTTTTGACAGTCACACTGTAGAGACTGCAAATGTGTGTGTTAACGCTTTATGGTTGGCACATTTGTGACTAGCGTAAAAAAAAATTCGCGTTTTTCTGATGAAATACATCCGTAAACAGCACAATATCTAACCATTTTCTACGAAAAACGATAATCACAAATCCAAAATAATAAAATTACTTTAAGTCAATTTGATTAATGTTGTCAATCTTCGTTGCGTATCGTCCTTGCAGAAAAATATGGCCCATTTTATGTCTGATCGCGCGGGGGTGAGGTAAGTTTAATTTTGGCGGGAGGCGGAGAGTGTCCGTTCTGTAGCGTTTAGCTACTATTATGTATTCTGTGCCTTGAGGGAAATGCCAGATAATTTTGAAGCTCGTGTGGTATTCGGGAGATTATTTTTCCGTCCCAAATGTCGGCCAATAATTTCACAATTGAATTGAACCTGTCAGTTTGACGTCAACGACCAGAGAAAATTTTCAAAAAATTATCAGTATAATACCATGTAGGTTGTATCACGTGACGTCGAATGGTGCAATTCTATTGGTCGATATTTGGGTCGGAAAAATAATCAATATTATTTATTTGTTCAAAAATTCACTCTCCATAAGAAAAGAGTTGAATATTACTCATCAAGTGTTAGATATTGCAAAAACAACACAGCATAAGAAATCGTAATACAAAATAGCCGAAAGGTTAATTTTAAATTTATTGGTAGTATACCGTAGATATGTAGCACGTTGCTTTTCGCGTCCAACAACATCAATATACGTTCAGCATTTTGTTTAGATTCATCTGAAATTATCAAAATTATTAGTGTAACATAAATAAATGTGCATTTAACGAAAAACATTTTTTTTAATAAATATCCATTCCATAGCAATATACACTTGGAAACTATAAGTTAAGTAAATCCTGTTTAGTGCACAAACGAAAGTAATTTATAACTGAATAATTTACAAAATAATTTACACAAAAAAAATGAGCGCGTGTGAAAAGATGGCGCGTAACGGAAAAATGTCACGCGTAACGAAAAAATGTTTCACTAAATTTTTTTCCAACCCCGATAAAGAAGTTTCACTTCAAAAACTCCACTGATCTAGAGTAGCATAGACTATATTTTTATGATTCATTCGTAGCTCATCTAGTTATTTAGTATAATTACTAATAATCTTTACCATTTATCGAACTATGTGCTTTAATCATAAGGCAAGCGTGTTTTATTTGCTTCAGCTTTGAATTTAATAAATGCCCTATGAATGATACAAGAGCACATCCCAGAAGCAGAAATATTGTGAAAATAATCACTAGCACTGCAATCATTTTTCGCTCACTTAACTGAAATAAATAATAAATATATACATTACAATCTTAAATTCGGGAAATAAGATATCTACCTATTATAAATTAATAATATTCAACCACATCTAGATCATTGATAATAATTTTAGATTTTACAAGATATTGATAGGAAGGAAAAATTCTACTGTACTATTTTCTACTTGACTTTTGTATTAACTCTTTAGAATTTTCTGCTTTTGATGAATCCTTGACTAGTTTGGGCAAAAAATATACAGACGTTCAGATAACACAACCCAATTACCAGAATTTAAAGTTGGTAATTTTTTTATGAACTAAGTAGTAGAGATAAACTACGATAACATGGCGCGCCCCTCCAAAATTCAAAACGTTTGAAAGTATTTGTGAAATTCATAATAAATAATATAATAATATAATATAATAATAAAAATTAATAATTTAATTATTATATTATTATAAATAATAATAATTTTTGTATTTCACTACACACATTGAAACAGTAATTTGTAGGGGCGCGCCATATTATCGTAGTTTATCTCTACATAATAATAAGTCCAAAATAGTGAATTGGATAAAATTACTTTTCTTAACTTAAAACTGTTTTCATTGTAATATAAAAAGTACTTACTAAATTTCGAAGAAACGAAGTAGTCATTTGGACCATGCAAGATATCCCAAACAACACAATTGTAAACCCACTGAAAAGCTATAAAGAAAAATAATAATAAAATGGGTATCTATAAACTGAAAATATGACAACAATTTTATTCAAGGAATATATGATAATTTCAATAGTATTGCAATACCTAATACTCTTCAGTAATAAATATGTATGATTATTCTCTGTTGCAGAATTTTGTCAAAAAAGGTGAATTATAGGGGTAAAGTCACCAGTAGTTGACCATGTACCTGTAGTTGACCGCTAATGCACATAAACCGTTATAATAAGAATTCGCGGCAATTTTAAAAACTCATTCGTTTAAGTAGTTAGTGCTGCTATCTGGTCAAATAGGCGCGTAAATTGCGCATCCATATCTGTCAAATATAGTAAATGGTTGTCAGTTGTTTGTTGAGTGACGAACCATTAAATCAATAAATTCGTTTTTGTAATAATATTCGTAGAGATTGAAAAAGTTTGAAGCTGAATACTAGGAACTTTGTCACCTTGTTGACGGTAAGTGTTTTTCGTTTTTTATTCGTTTATGGTTTATTTAAATGACAGGGTAATTAAAATTTAAAGATTTGTTGACAAAATTGAGATGTGGGGGTGGTCCAATACTGATTCCGTTTGACTGCGATTTTCTAGTAAATGACCATGGTGGTCCATTACCGAATTACCGTTTGACTATGATTTTCTAGTAATTGACCATGGTGGTCAACTTTTGATTATGTTCTGTATCTTTTAAATATACTGCATATAATAATTAATTAAAATAAACTATTTTATTTACTTTAACAATAGATTGATTTTCTTTAGTTAGTTAGTTAGTTTTGTTTATGGTACGAATTTATGGCTATGGTCTATTACTAAAACCAATTTTTATCTTGTAGATGCCTGGGAAAAGGGGCGCATTCCTAAATTATAACGCTTACAAATAAAGTAAAAAGGAAGTCACCGATGGAACGAAAAATGGGTCCGACTTCCATCCTTACACCAGAAGAGGAGCATAAAATATGCGACTGGGTGCAAAAAATGGCATAAAGATGTGCTCGACTATCCCTGGGATGCAGTAGTTGCTCACATAGAGGCTGCCAAGAAGACCAGTTCTACGAGAAATGTATACGATGTTCCAGAGATACATTCCTTGATATGATAAATTTGGCAAAAAGTTTGACGTTTACAGGTAAATTAGCTTGGAGAAATTTTTGCGTTTGTAGTAGTGTATGGTCAGCAAATAAAATAAAACAACATTTTATTTTTAGTTTTTATTTTATATATATAAGGGATTTTAAATTAAACTATATGTGTTTCTCCTCTGAAAAAGATGAGACTTTATTTTAATATTTGCACATTTAACATACATATAACTTCTACATTAACAATGTTACTAAAATGAAAAATTTACTAACCTGAAAAAGAAACGACATTTAAAGTTTAATTCTTTAGTTTGAGAAGTCAAAGGCTTGCCTCGACCATGTTTTAACACTGGAGCCATTTTGAATTAACAATATAAAGTTACAACACTTACACACAAATTAAACACTAGTTATGGCCCTGCCTTCATACAAAACTGCTGAATACGCCGTTCGCACGGGAATAGAATGTGGATGCGATTTCCCTTAGTTAGCATCCAAGCTTACGTCTTTATAATTATTAAACTGTATAAATTCATTGTTTAACTCCGGTCTGCATCGTGCAGACATGGGTGTAAAAGTCTCATTTTAGCTATTAAATGTAGTTTTTAAGTACATCTGAGTTTTCATTTGGGGCCTCCGGCTGCGGGACATGTAATTCACTTCAACAAATATTATAACAATAATAACAAATAATAACAACAATCAACAAATACAAAATTTATCAATTAACTACGTACATAATAATTACGTACATAAAACTACGTACATAATAATTATAATTTTTGAATGAAATGTGTGCTTTATGTTCTAACGGTACCAAACGACTGCACGTGGCACCTGCGGACAGCGTAAACTGGTTTATTCTGGTATTGTGCGTGTTTCCACTTTCCACTATCAAGTGACGATTTATTTATTTGTTTTGTTTCGTAATTATTATGGTCAAATATTAATTATGAAACAAATTATTATGGACACGATATTTTATTGTTTCACGGTAGTCGCCTTGTCGTTTGCTCAAGGACGTAAAATTGAATGATATATTTTTTTTTTAAGTCAAAACCATTTTCTTTCAAATAAAAACTTGTTTTTATTGAAAACAAAAGTGTTGCTAGGAATAAGTATAAAATTAAATAGTAATGTTAGGATATCGAAACATTTTTGTATAGGCCAGAACGATATAGTGGAAACGCGCTCTAAGATCTGAGTAATATACATACCACTACATATGCAAAAATTTCTCCAAGCTAATTTACCTGTACGCTTTGTGTTTGACAGTGTCCTTTTGTTTTATAACCATCTTTCGGATCTTTTAGAATCTTGTTTTTATTTAAATTATAGGCTTAAAAAGGCCTAATTATTATTATATTTCAAATAAAACGTTATCTTTTCATCTTATTGCTTCTTATTTAACAAATAACCCAATTAAAATTGTAGCATCTGAGTGGTCATCTACTGATGCAAAATATGGTCATCTTCTAGTTTTTAGATGGTCAACTACTAAATTTCTAATATAAGAACATTTTTAATTTTTTTTAAGTTTATTCGACCATTGTACGTGGTGAAATGCTTGTTAAAACACATTTCACAGGGTTTCCAAAAAAATAAACTTACTGAATTCATATGATAATTAAAGTCAAACATTTAAAAAGAATATTCTGTCTCCTTAAGTGGTCATCTACTGATGCTTTTACTTAATGGGCCAAAGAAGAAATAGAATAAAGAGGAGAGAGTTTGCTTTTGGTGAAGAGGTTGAAATATTGTTAGAACTAAAACTCACCGAATGTTCGTAAAGGTCTTCAAAGATAAAGATGCAAGTCAGTATTCGATGAATGCCGTAAACGAGTTTTGTTATATCTTTTTCAGATTTTAACTCTGTACATGCTTTTAAAGTATAGACTTTAGCACTCGACTCAAGCTCACTTTTGTGATCGATTAGGAGCTCATTAAGTTCTTTTGAAATAAACTCTATTCTTCTTGTAATAAAGTACACAATTATCATAAGCAATAGAACTTCATTCAGTACACCGATCATTGGATAATGAATTGCCAGTGCTGAAGCACAAAATTCCGTCATATATTGAACGTGGCATAAATAAATCCACGCTAAATCGAGAAGTAGCACTAGTAAGAGGGCCAATCTCAAAAAAATCGATAGTCTTTTGTTATCTTGCCTCAAATCGGCTCCAAGAATTCTCTCAATTTTTTGTAGCTCCACGAAAAAATTTGCAACCTTTTTCCCGTTATTAAAATGATTTTTGTAGTGAAGGACTATTATTACAAGACCGCATAGGACAAAATTTAATCTTATGTAGATTTCTACATCGCGGACTATTTCTTTAAACTCACAGTAAAAATATAAACGTAATAACGAAACAGGTACTAGGAGCCAAGCAATCACAGAATATGCTGTATATAGTTTGGGAAGTGGTGTGACGAATCTGTACTTCATTTCAACTCTTGTGTAAGCAAAAATGCATTGGTAATAGGAATACCACTGAAATATATCCACAAACTCTGGATCTAACATATCTTCTGATAAATTAGTATCTCTTTGCATTGTTACCTGTCCGAGTATCAGCAGCTTAATGATAGTTTTACTGAAACTCATCCATTATTCCATTAATTCCAAGTCTCTAGAGGTTCCATAATTATAGAGGTCTATTCTATTAGACTAAATTATTATTAAAAATGTATTAGGTAAAAATTATGTACATTTGAAACAATTAGTGGAGATTGCGCTTATGTTATAAATTGTACGCTTTATTCGTTGTAAATTGTAATTGTTAGCTTTTACATCTAAAGCTGAATTTAATTTTTTTCTGTCGGTCTGATTGTCGTTACCTTCTTGTTAACTACTCAACAGATTGAAATGTTACTTGACGTAATTTTGCTAATATTTTATAACATCTACGCCTCCCTCGAGGTTACATAGTTGTTCTCTCTTTTATCTTTTTATTATAAAACTCTTCTTCCATACCCTGAACATGTTTAAATGTCTTAAATATCACACGTAGAATATAGATCGCCTACTTGACCACCTACTCCTCCGCAGTGCTACAGACACTTTCAAGTTTTAGTAAATACCAATTTGTAATCACATGAAATCTCAATACGAATAAATCTATCAAATCACTTCTAAACTCTATCATAGATGTTATACTATTTTCTTCAGTCAAATTCATACAAATGTATCCAATTGAAACCACAGTTAGTAGGCCATTTAGCCTAAAACGCTGGCGAACGGCTATGAATCAAACTCTCAACTAATCCATTGCGGCCGAATGTCGAAATGAATTGCTGTATTCACTGAAAACAGATCAAATGGACCAAATATGCTACTACAAATAGTGAACAATTTATTTTCAAAGATATTATTTGATCATTGTAAAGTTATAAGTTTGTACAGCTGTGTTTTCTTTGTTAGACAAAGTCTGCCCAATATGCGTTGGATATAATTATAACCTACGTCTTTGGAACCTAATCTATTGAGATTAAAGATTGATGATTGAACATATTGTTGTTATTTGGATTCCTCAAATATTGAAATACCAACTTACCTTGCATATAGAAGGATAATGAGCTCGTATGATTTCAAGATGATGGGAAGATCAATAATGGGAAGAGCAATAGTAAACATACTTATTACTTAAGCCTGAATGCTGTTCAGCCAGAAACATGGGTTGTATTTGCTCATGGGATCTATACTTATACGCCATTTTCTGTAGGCGTAAGACGTGACCCTTGAAAAGCTGATGAATGAGATAATTTTCTTTTAGACTCTCACATAATATTTTTGCTGTTCACTAAGTGCTTTTGTAACGTTTGTCGACTGTGCAGTGGACTACCTATATTTTCTTAGAAAATGTATTTGAATTGAATGTACTTGATTGATACGAGGGTAATGCTTTATTTGAGAAATTTGTAGTTTCTTCGGCTTCTTCTTCGTAGTAACCCAACAGTGTAAACATAAATTTGATTTGTAAAAAATTCAACTTTCTATTGATTTTCTAAAATTTATTATATAATAAATATACAAGACTTGTATATTATTTATCTTTGGATATTACGTTATAATATGTATCTCCCAGTCATTGCTTATATCATGAAAAAAAATGTCAAAGCCAACCTAATGAGTAAACTAAATCAATTTTTTATGTATATTGGAATCAATTACATTTATTGTATTAATTATAATATCTCGAGGATATTATTTGGCTATTAACCTTGGATCTTATCGATTACACATAATATCTGTTTCATATTATGAACAAATGGTCATAATTAGCTTTTCTATATTTCCCTGGAGAAGTAATAGATTTTCTTTAGGGTCTAGTTTTATTGATTTCATATCAAGATTTATAATAATGACTAATTATGTTTATTATGCGTATTGAGGATAATTATATCTATAGATATTAGATTTAGGATATCGTAAACTCCTATCAATATAATGATCTTACCTAATGATGGAATATTACATCTCTAGGGGCTCGAATAATTAGTTGTAATTGATAGTCTTTTTTGATAAAGATTCTTTGAAAAAGAATTACCTATTCAATATTTATCTTTTAATATTATTATCATATTATCAGTGTGTAACAAAATATTATTTGTGTAAATAATTATTCACACCAATTTTCGCAACATATTTTTTAAAACTCACATTTCTTTGATTCAAGTGAAAACTACTCACAAAGGGAATACTTTTCCCACTTTAACAAGTTAACTCATAAACAACGTGTGCGATGAAAAAATCTAAACGCAAATTATACCGTTGTTCCCCTTTCTGCTACAAAAGCATTGCACATTTCTGTTCCTAAAAATGGGATTTTAAAATCGCAGCTTTGTGCGATTTGCAACACGAATTCATTGCAGTAGATACTGAGATGGAGCCAAGCGCGGATCCAGGGGGGGGTCACGGGGTCATGACCCCCCCCTGGGCTAGGTCCACGACCTAAGTTAACCACTAATTTAATACTAACTTTTTTAAATTAACAAATTAATACTGTTCAACATGATGTTTTTATTGAATTTTGAGACATAAAAGGTACAATGAAATCAATTACTAACGGTATCGGAAGAGAATATAACAAAAATTATAGAAAAAGTTTATTAGGGTCGATCTGTGGTCGTAATTAAAGGACAAAAAACAGGTTTTTCGATTTTTTTAAAAATCTATATCTGCAGAATAAAGTGTAATGGTAAAGTTGTATGTAATTAATTTTTTTTCTACAACTTTTGCTGTTACACTTTTCACACAAAACCTCAAACATCGAAACATCCCAGTTCGTGGATAAGACATAAAATAGCAAATTTTTGCTTTAAATGAACAATAGAAAATACAGTCAAATTACAACAAAAAATCGGCCAAATGCGCGTCGGACTCGCGCACCGAGGACTCCGAGCTTTTTTCATTATGTTGTATCTTAAAATTTTGTTTAAAGGATTTTTTTCTTTATCTGTGCTTGTAAGTGCTTAAGTCGTTGCTTTTAACCAAATTTCAAGACTGTGTTCACGGGAAGTATACCTTGTAGGTTTTGATTGATGATTCCCTTGCAAGTAGTTGCGAATTACAGAATATGCGGCTCTAATTGCTTTTTCTTCAGATTGCGTTGACTTAGAATTTGAATTAAATAACAAATTTAAGTTATTATAGACCTGAGTTCTGATGTGAATATCAATTAAATACATGTATATTTTTATTTAATTTAATTAAATAATTAGGGTTTTCGCAATTATTACTACATCTGTGCTATAACACGATACTTTTTACTCAATTTCAAGACTGTGTTTACGGGACAGGGTATTGATTCCCTTGCTAATGTCGAAATCCTACACTGTCTACGGTCCCTTGATGCTGTGAAAAATTCAAACGTTTTAGCCAACGCAATCAAAAGATGCAGCTGTAAATGCTGAAATTTTCAGAAATCAAAACCTACAGGGTAGTTCCCGAGTACATAGAGTCATGAAATTTAGTACAATCAAACGTCTTATAACGCAGACTAGCTTACCGCCCGCGGCTTCGCCCGCTTTCTCTAAATCCTTATAAATTATATAGCTACTATTCCCCTTGAATTACATCTTTAAAAAAAACTGCATCGAAATTCGTTGCGTAGTTTTAAAGATTTAATCATACATAGGGACATAGGCACAGAGACAACGACTTTGTTTACTAATTGCGAAAAGCATGAATTTTTCCTTAGATTATAATATAAAAAAATATTTTTAAAATTTTTTAACTTAGGTACAACCCTGTTACTCATGAACGCTGTATTAACTGACATGTATATTAACTTGATATTCATACCAAAAACTCAAGTCTATAATACCTTTACGCTATAATAAAATCATACTTCTATGTCAACGAATCAGAAGATACAGCCGTAAATGCCGAAAAATTTCGCAAATTTCGACATTCGCAAGGGAATCAAAACTCAAAACCTACAGGGTACTTTCCGTAAACTCAGAATCTTGAAATTCGGTACAAAGCAACATCTTATAGTACAGATACAGGAATAATTGCAAAAAATATATTTTTTTCAAGTTTGTCTGCCTGTCAAGACCCTTTTTCTCAGGAACGCGTGGAGGTATCAATCTGAAATTCATACCGAATACTCAAATCTATGGTTAAAACTGTGAAAAAATCAAACTTACTTATAGTTAAGCCAACGCAATCAAAACATACAGACGTTTATGCTGTAAATTATCGCAAATTTCGACATTATCGCAAGGAAATCAAAATCTATAGGTATTTTACTACTTCCCGTGAATACAGAGTTCTGAAATTTGGTTAAAAGCAATGTCAGCACAGATCGAGGAAAAATTGCTAAAACATACATTTCATGCTTATCAACATTCGCAAGTGTTGCCAGGAATCAAAACCTAGAGGGTACTTCCCGTGAACACAGAATCTTGATATTTAATCTTTATTTAATAGAAACTTACGTCTTATAACACAGATAAAGAAAAAATTGCAAAGAGCATAAATTTAATATTAAAACATATATAAAAATGTTTGTACGGAACTCTTGGTTCGCGAATCCGACTCGCACTTGACCTATTTTTTTTAAATCTACGTATCAATTAAATTACCAAAATATAGCTTTTGAAAATTGCCCACGTCTATGTGACCCCCCCCTGGCACTAAGGCTGGATCCGCCCTAGGATGGAGCAAACGTTTTACATTTGCCCTAAAATCAGAATTTGAAGGAACCAGATATATATCGTCTTTTGTTTTTATATCATAGCAAAAAAAGGGCAGATGGGTTATCTAATGTTAAGTGGTCACCATCGCAAATAAACATTAGTAAAACTGGTGGTGTTACAGGTGCTTTGCCAGCTTCTTCCATGCCATAGCTGTCCTGTTAACGAAAGCTGAGGTTCTAATTGTCAAATGTTTCCTTGAGGAATACCTGAGTATGAGTAACATTCGCTCTCCTTACGTTACGACATTGTAGGTACAATTTAGGTGCAGCCAGCCTTATTTAACTCTAGTCGCTACTCCAGAGTTACAGTCTAGGCAAGTTTTCAATTGCTCAAACTTATACTATACCTGTTTATTATTTTTTATTATATTAATATGAATATCAAATTGTTTATGAAAACACAAATACTGTAGGTTATAAGGAACCAAAATAAAAGCAGTGATACAAATGATTGCCGATTACAATATTAAAAAGTGGCATGAGCAAATGAAATTTATTTACTATCAATAAAAACATTTGTTTACATATTTCATTACATAGAGGTCGAGTAAATAGGTGGAAATAGTAAGGCACTTTTCTACATTACTCACGCGTAAATAATTCTAGTGCGAATGTAAATTGTAAACAAATGCTGCTAAGTAGGGCCGTGGGAAATGGTTGAACTGCCGCGCCCTCTGCAAGGCTTAAAGATTACGCCCTGCGTAATAATTGCATGTTATTTAATATGTGGGAATTGCCTTTGTTATGATTTTAGAGGTGCAAACCAAAAATAAAGATAGTAATGTTGTAGAATATACTTATTCGATGAAGACTAACTAGTTATTTAAGTAGTAAGAACTAATTATCTGTGCTGTGTCTTCTTTTAGTAAGTTCATAAGTTTTTATTGTATTTTTTTTTGTTGGCAGTACAATAAAGTATTTAAATAAATACTAAATAAATAATTACAGTTGAAGTTTATAGCAAAAGTTTTGAAAAATGTGTTTTTATTTATACATTTTTCACTAACACGCCTTTGTTATCAAGTAACCGATGATTTCATGATGAATATAGCTATTGTAAAAACTCGTGAATGTTTATTTTTCATTTATAATTAAGAACATAAACATATTACATGTTTATAGCCTATAGGTACCTATATATATCAGTTGTTTGAACATAAAAGACTTCATATAACATTAAAGTTACCGTGAAAGTTGAAACCACTACGTTGTTAACATAAACATCTATGAATATGCATTATCCTGGAAAACATCGTAAACTCGTTGTATGCAATTTGAATATTATAGTGTAGATACAATCAACAATAAATACTTAGTATCGGGGAAACCGCAAGCAATATAGGTTTTCAGAGAAATATAGAGCAAGACTATAATTTTACAATAATTTTACAATTTGTTTCACGATTGATATTACATTTTTATCAGAATTTTAAGGATTCATTATAACGGCTATTATAATAATAACAGCTAAATAATAATTTAGCTGTTCTTTTAATGCAGTGTAATCATGTTGCGTAGGATTGTTTGAAGACACTGAAATATATATAATCAACTAGCTGTGCTCCGCGATTATACTCGCAGTGCTCCGCTCTTGTTGGTCTTAACGAAATGATATTCCTTCCTTCCTCGATAAATGGGCTATCTAACACCGAAAGAATTTTTTAAATCGAACCTGTAGTTCCTAAGATAAGCATTAAGCGTGTTCAAACAAACAAACAAACAACTCTTCAGCTTTATAATATTAGTATTGATAAAGTATAGATATGCAGCTATTAAAATAAATACAGGAATTTACAAGGATTGCCAAGTTAAACCTTTTTTCCTTCGAGGAATAACAATTAACATTACTGCTCATGCACTTTGAAGTGATTATCTAAAATGGAAATGCCCTCTCAAAAATTTTTGAACTATCGTTTATCTATATAATATGTAAATGTAATGACTGGCTCAAAAAATTACTTATAAGATTTTCAAGATGGTATATCACCTTAGATCATTACGTACTTAATGATCTAAGCATATCACTAATAGGCTTATAGCTACATTTCTATGAGTACATTATGACAATCAGTTTTTACTTTGACTCAACCAGTGCTGAGGAAATATTAAATACTAGCTTTCCGCCCGCGGCTTCGCCCGCGTTTTCAAAGAAAAACCCGTTCCCGTAGGATTTCCAGGATAAAACCTATCCTATGTCCTTTCTCGGGTATCAAAATATCTCTATACCAAATTTCATGCAAATTGGTTCAGTAGTTAAGGCGTGATTGAGTAACAGACAGACAGACAGAGTTACTTTCGCATTTATAATATTAGTATGGATTTAGTCGTTCTGTTGATTGTGCATTAACCAAGGACACAATTACTTGCATACATGTTTGTATTAACATAAATGTAAAATATACTGTTTAGATTTATTAATTAAGGTTCATCGTGTATCTCCGTAGAGATCAATTGAATCATTAGTCAATTACACCGCGTCACACACAATTAAACTTGGATATAACATAGACTTAGAGAAGCCTGGATAGTGCAATTAATGTAATAAGAAAAAAATCGTGTGTAATGATGATACAGAAAGAAACAAATAATCGATTTTAATGTGACTCTATCACTTTTCTGTTTTTGTTATTATTGGACATGATTTAGTTAAAAAAATATTTACAAAAGTAGTATATAAAACCTCAATTGAGGCAAATAAATATACGATAACACTTCGTTTCTATCTGACCATGAAAACTTGTATCGCGAATAAAAACTTTACCACCAAAAATCAATATCAATTATAACTTAAAAAGAACAAGCGAGGATCAGACAATATTATCATAATAATGAGCCCAGTTTGCGATCCCTTCGCTCCCAATTACGATTTGGGAAGTTTGAGTGGAAAAGTTTCACCAATGAGAGGAAGGAAAACCTTCATTTCTCGTAATTAGCTGCTCAATTAGGTGTATTTAGCACTTTGTATCGTAATTTCGGCCCTTCGAAAAGAACGCGGTGGTACTATTGATTTAGATTCGGCTTTTCTATAAAAATTGTTAAGAGGGGTTAGGCCGGTCAGTGAAAATTCAGCTATTCCGCGTTTAGTATGGAATCAACGTGCTCACTGCTCGAAACTAAAAATTGTAAGCGCCATTCACATTTTTATCAAAAAGTGAATGAAAATATTTATTATTTTCTAAATCTAAAACAGTCACGAAATCGAGAAGGTATTTGTGATTTTATACGAATTATTATCGTAAAATACGGTTGTTATGAGTATTTATATGATATTTTAGAGGTAACTTCAGGATTTTTTTTTGTCGAGCAAAATTTTTCCAATCGTGTTTTGTAAACAGTCATCCCATCACACATACGTTCTTTAATACATATTATGAATTTCAGTGCGAAAAAAAACTTCAATATTTTCAAAAACAAACTTGTGCCGCGCGGTATCACCCGCGGTCCCCGTGGACAAAATCAAGTGTTTCTATAGATAATTAGTTCATTTTCTGTTATATTTAACAAAGTTTTTATTATATTACTTAACAAATATGGCATGTTAAAAATTATGTAACCATTCGTAAGTATTTTAAAAATACCTGTAAATACAAAGTAATACACACAGCATTAAGGAATATTATATGGAAGATGAAAATCCATGGAGAGAATTGTAGCGTAAGAACCATAGGCCAGTCAGTATCTAATTATGTAAAATTAAATTGTAATATTGATATGATTTCAAAAAAAGCAACTATGGAGCTTCTAGCCGGTTCTTCTCCATAGATACGCTTTCCGAATCGTTGGTAAATGTTAAAAATATTTTATGACGATTAATAAGTGCTTCTAGAAGAAGTCTAATTGAATAAAATGTTTGAGTTTGCCACTCATAATAATTATTAAATAGCCTGTCAAACTAAGGGCCGATTTTTCAATGCTTGGATAAAACTTATCCGTCCAATAAAGTATTACACGATAATATTAAAATGTCACGTAAACTGTCAAATACGGGCAATTAGAATACGTTTTTAAAATGGTAGTTTTATACATTATTCGACGAATAAGTTTTATCCAAGCATTGAAAAATCGGCCCTAAAACAATAACAATAATTTGTTAATATTCCTGTCAAGTGAACTAGAATTCCCATATCCATTTATTTGGCTTTTGATTACTCTACGGCCCAATTATAACATACAAGCCTGTCGTTTATAATCGTTTAGTAACACATTAATATATATTTGATTAAGGAATATTGCGAATTTGACCTTTCGCTGTCTGGAGGATAGTTGATATATTGAACTAGCTGTACGCGACTCCATTTGCGTAACAATATTATAATTTATAAGTATCTACTATTTATAATTATATAGAGTTCTTTTGAACGTAACGTATAGTATGTGTATGACCCATGAAATCCTAACAATCGATACAAATATAATGCAAATCCGTCAGCTTAAATCATAACGGCTTGTTTCAAAACACAAATGTTTTCTTATATAAATGTAGCGTCTATACCCTATACGGTGTTATTTTGAATGTAATTCGATTACGGGCTGATTTTTCAATCCTTGGTTAAAACTTATTCATCGAATAACGTATTAAACTACCATTTCAAAAATGTATTCTAATTGTCCGTATATGACAGTTTACAGGTGACATTTTAAAATGTTCGTGTAATACTTTATTGGACAGATAAATTTTAACCAAGGATTGAAAAATCAGCTATGTCGAATTGAGTACATACTGTATACTATATATAATATATTACGTAACACAGCTCTAAATTTGTAATGTGACATTTTCCGAGAAAGTTAATAGCGTGGATCAAAAGCCTTTCAAGCTAAATTCCTCATCCATCTATGTCTGCACCTATTTCTTTTTTTCTATATAAAACACGATTTTTCAATAAAAATAAACGATTTTCAAGGATCATGATTTGAATGGTTTATTTATCTGTGTTTACGTTTAGTAATTCTTTCTTGTATCATGTGTATAAGAACTTTATACTTTTTCAATATCTAATTGATTTGTCCATCCCAAGGTTGCTTGGAAGAAATTCCATCTAAGCGACAACGCTGCCCAAACTGACGATTGATTTGGGATATTTCTTATTTTGGTAAATACAAATAGTTATTATTGTGTGAATTGTTGTATTCATTATTTAATTATTAAAATAAAAGACTCATGTAATTTTCAGGATTTATTGAGAAACATTTTCACTCTCAGTAAAGTGTGCAAGAAACTTTTCTTACATACCACTTACATAATTTCATACTTATAACTTGGCCTTTGATTTCCTCGTATAACCATACATCTCGTAGATCTTCTTATAGTGGTTACACTGAACAATATATTTTTTCCTGTGAAGTTGCTAGTATAAAAATAAGCCTCGTTTATTTTAGTCACGGTTCGTGATCCGCCACAATAACAAGGCATGTGATAAATATTATATGAGATATCACTTGTTCTTCCTCTCAAATCTTTTTCATATTTTTTCTTAGGTTCTTTTTACAACGGATTATAATTTTAATGTTTTAAAAATGTAAGTCCAGTGGTTAACGTAGATTTTTAGGATTATGAAAATGATTTATTACAACTCTATTTTTTACGTTAATAAAAAATCTTGCAAACATATAGATTATGTTGCTTAGATTATGAGTAAATCTAAAGATAATTGATGAGTTATTAAAATAAGAGAATATGTTTAGTTTACATCGAGAAGAATCCCTTAAAACTTTAAACCCTACCCTACCTTTTAAATGTTAGAGGGATAGCAATTAAATTTGTATACATTCCTGCCATAAAATACCAAGATTGAAATATAAATTTAGTTGAATGACCACACAACATGTATCATATCAATATCAACAATTTAAGTTATTCAATTAAAACTAGGGACATAAGACTTCTTCTAGAAGCAGTTATGAATCGTCGTTACCCATTTTATACTATTTTTATTTACCATCGGTTCGGAAAGCAGTTACTTACAGAAGAGCCGGCACGAAGCACTGTAGAGTCAAGAGGCACCTAATATAATTAAACAAGAATATTCTCAATGCACTGTAAGCCAGTGTAATAGTTATGTTAATCTTACTAACATGGACCACATGAATGTTCTCGGAAAATATCTGCAATATCTTTAGTAAGATCTTTAGATTCTAATTAAATTCAGTAACTTACTGAACTGTAACTGAAAGCTATTCGTCTAGAACTTCAGGTGAACATAAATGTTAGAACAAAGTTGCGTCCAGCCCCTGTACTATGACGTCTTATATCCGTATTGTTTCCACTGTGTAAAAAAGACAGCGCTATATAAGTCCTCTAGAGTCTAGCGCCAACACTTTGCCACGCCAAACCACGCTGGAAATAATACTGCTACCTATAATATAACATTATCGTGATACATTTGTTTTTTAAATCTAATTATAAGATTGTTAACCCCCAGTTTGCTGAATCTTCAAATGTCCTTGCCACGTCCTTGCAGAGGAATATTATTCGAATTTGTTGTATGTAATTTCTTCGAAATATCTTCAATACCTGGCATTTCTTTACTGTCCAAATCATGTTATTCGCATGATCACATTTAGTCTACGATACATTTTCTGCGGCTGGCAACGTAACTGAAATCAAATAGACCACGAATTTCTATTTTTAAGCTAGAACAAATTCGACAAGGCTGATCTGTTTCTAAGTTTTGTATTAGTTGAAATCTAATTCTAATAATCTATTATCTAATTTATATTGAGTCGCCGATGAACCCAGAGAAAATAAATAAATTGATGGAGACAGAAACCATTCTGATAGGATAACAAAGATAGAGAAAAGAATCTGAAAACAAAAACGCTGTCATAATATAACGATTTACATGTTCATACTTACTGCTACAAATATTTGGATTTCCATATTTAATACCGGCCCGGAAATAGCTTGTTTATCCAGAAAGAAATTTAATAAAAGTGCTCCGGATCGGCAATAATATTCTATTAAGTTTCCAAGTAGCCTTCATTCTGTATACATTTTGCTTCGATTCTCCTTCGCTTGGGTTATAATTTGCTATAATATAAATGCCACAAGAAAGAACCAAGTAGCCGTAATCTGATAGAAAGAACATGATACATTTGAATAATTAGATTAATTAACTTTCTTTTTTAATATTTGCATACCCAATCGATGGGTAGAATCACAGATGTATTAGCCACATAATATTGTAATTAAAACATCTATAATTTGTAACTACATTCTTGCAAATAAATATAATTTGAATTTGAATTTGATTATAATAATAATAATAATAAATTCTTTATTTGACAACAAAAAATATACATGTACATGCAATTATAGGATAACTTACATATAAGTAAAAAATAAAACCGTAGCTGTAGGTACAATTAATTGCAATATTTGAACAATGTCTCCTATGCTAGGAAATGTCCTGTGTTACAGGAGACATTTATCCGTCCGTTGATACAAGATATATACCTGAATATTATAACAATTCTATACTATGCAAGTATCACTTTAGCCGAAAATTTGATGACTTTAAAGAATAAACTCTTTGCAAAAAAAAAAAATATATATATTAGAGAAATTTAACAAAAAATCTAAAAGAATTTAAAAGAAAGGATATACGTATTGAGTGTGTGTGTGTGTGTGGGTGTGCGTGTGTGTGTAAGAGTGTGTGTGTGTGTGTGTGTGTGTGTGTTTTCTAGTTTGTAGTTTGGATTAAATAATATAATGATCTAACAAGTGTTCACATTCATCATAATTAAGCTCTAGAAGGTAATTAGTTAGGTTGGACTTACATTGTAATGTGTTCATGTTGTGTATATTAAGTGTCTTATGTAATTTATTATATAGATGTGCACTTAGGTAGTCGTAATGTCTTTTTGCAAGCTTAGTATTAGTATATATGACTGGACATATCGGCGGGGGTCGCCTCTTATCTGAGAGTTTACTTTTAGTTGCGGGAAGGCTTTTATGCTTCTTCATTATTGCCCGGAGTATATACATTTTGCGCACAGTAAGTACCTTAAAATCAGTGTATACTTGTTTCGTTGGATATCTGAAGGGTTTGTTGAGAAGAGTTATGATTAGGTACTTGTTTGTATTAACAGATTTGATTCAATTGGAATCTCTAAAAGCATATATTATTTGTATAATTTGGTATTTATAAATCAAAAAGATAGCGAAATATTATAAAATTCATGAAATGTTTCAGTATTTTTTAAATTGCAGGCAAATAACCAGCAACCTGGGCTGCTAATGCGGTCGATGTCCGTATGTTGATAAATAAACATTCGTCAGCACATAGGTATCCAACGACTGCCAAGCTCTTTTTCTTCTTTTTGTGTCACTTTGTACGTATGTAGTGGAAGCAATAAAAATTTGTTTCCTTGCGAATATTTATTAACTGTTCGATCCTTTGAGTTGGTTTTATTATGTAACATAAAATCGCTTTAGTTCCTAATTCCTCGCGGAATTCGTGTTAATTACCATTTTGTAAGTGTAAAATACAAACGCATACCCGGCCACGGCCCACGTAGAAATAGAACTGGGATTTGTCATGTTTTGTCGGACTCTTACTTACCAGAATCACTATAATATGACTTTCGACTAGTTTTCTTAGCTTAGTAATGTCAGAACTCAGAATATACCCGCGATAAGTGTTAATATCCTGAAAAAAATAATAATATCGCAACCGTGTAAATACTTCTAATTACCAGATAGATAGAGGTTCTACACGCGGTTCCGACATAGAAAATGGTTGTGTATTATAATGGTTAATATCATGACAAAATGATCGTGTTATCACACTTTTTGAGGGCTTTGTAAATATTGTTTTTCCGTTAAAGTGTGGACTTATCGTTATAATATACATTCGGTAAACTGATTATAAGTATTCCACTCCATCAACACGACGTCAAAGTTCACGCTTATTTCGATATTATCTTCGTATAATGAAAACTAAACAGAATACAAAATAGTGCTTTGAAAACACCAAACCTTATTGAATACTAAGTACAATGCTAATAGAAAATTATATTAGTTTGAAAATGTAATAAAATAGTAATATTTAAGAAGCGAATTTCGTTATAACTCTTTTCAATACAGTCAAAGAACCTACAGACCATTAATTTCTTAAAATCCGGGGCTCAAGCTCCAATTATAAACGAATCTGGGATGAATTTGTGTCTCGGTATTGGACAGGTTTATAAAACTTTGAATGAATCTAATTACGGATTATCGTTCGTTTGGCGATAAAGCTATCAATTTGAAAACACGTTTTAATTTTTGTTAAAAATGTATTTCATAAGGTTCGTGTTATTAAAAGATTTTCATGAGTTTGGAATATTATATATATAAGTGAAGTCCCGTGTCCCCGTAGTGGGGTAAGGGGCAGATGCAATAATCATACATCTGTTTCACTGATCGATTTTCTTTAGGGACAAGTAGGTGATCAGCCTTCTGTGTCCTGCCAGACCGAGACATTTTTTTTTTTCTTCGTCTCCACCGGGAATCGAACCCAGGACCCTCGGTTCTACGCTCACGCGTCAACCACTGTACCAAGGAGGCGGTCGGTATATATATATAGCAAAATCTGACAGACTCTACAAATAACTTTAAATAGAGAGTTGAATTGTATTATTTTTTTAGTTTAAGTTAAAAATATCGTAGTGTCCAAGAAGGTCAGTAAATAATACATAGAATTACCAAATTACCGTTATAATTATAGATTCAATATAATATGTACAAAATATCATTAAATTGGTCGGCCTCAGCAATTTAGGGTAATAAAGCATTGTTATATGGATGGATGACTCTAAGACCCCATTAAAAGTATATGGTGTTGGAAAATACTTATTATGTATCATGTAACCTAGTCATTTTATAATAGCGATGAATGAAGCTATAAGTTTTTAAATAAATATGATTATAATTGATTTTGATTTTAGACAACGCCTTTAGTACCCAAAAAAGAACTGCTTATTTATTAATCTTTAGCTACGTTTATTTCAATATTTATAAAACTTTATAAAAATTTCAAAATTTATAAAAAAAATTTAAATTATATTTTTGTTTATAGTTTATAGTTCACAAGAATAACAAGACAAATTAATCACTAGGGACCAAGATTTTGCTTCCATTTATATTCGGCCCTAATTTATCATTACACCCATTGAACAAGTCAGTTTGCTGTTACTTCAAAATTAAATGAAGTGCAAATTAACTTTTTGAGACTATTTCATTACACGTCAGGAGACGTGTGTAATTTAATTTTAGGTATTTACATTGGTTTCAAGATCGTCTTAAATGCTGTAATTATTATTAAATGAATAATTTAATGACGATTATGAAATGAAAACATTTTGTGAGTGTCATTTTTTTAGGCATTATTTTTGAAAAAAATAATTGATCACACGTGTCAGAAGTGAAACTTCTTTGGGCGAGATTCAAAGATACCAAAATCGTCTCTTTACTCCATGACGTGACGGTATTGCCACGACGCGACCTTGAAATTTTTAGTCTCAACGCGCCTAAAGAAGTTCACTTCACTCTAAAGATTATAGTCTATATTATTTAATTGGTCAATAAGTTTTTGCTTTCAATATGAAATCATAAGGCAAGAGATGGTCGCATAAATTGTGCATTCTGAAAGCTGAAAAATGGACAATAAAATACCATAACATCTGTAACATGAGCATTTAATAAAAACATGTTTTCCCGCAACATTTATAGCTGTGAACGTGATACTATTCTTAAATGAGATAGCAGCTGAAAGGGATACAGGGTAGAAAGTGTAAGGAATTCGATAGAAATGTACTGTTACAATGACACCTTACTTTTGTAAGAGTTAGGTTGCGTATATCGTTTCTTTGGAACGCAATTTGCGTCGAAAATGTATCGAAGCATATTTGACTTGTACTTACAATTTGAGTGTTGAGAAAACTTATGATTTAATAAAAAACCTGGTCGGTACTACCACCTATTTTAAAATGTAGGTAATTAAGATGAAACTATGGTAGGTGATATTAGTTTATCAATTTTACCTATTGATAAATTCTAGGCATGCAGGATTAATTTTTACATAATTATAATAATAGTATTGTTATGCATGTTTAATTTAATTTGTAAAATACCGGAATATCTTCCTTAAAAAAAACAGAACAATTGCACCAAATCGCCCTTATTTATATTTTACTAGAGGTCCGCCCCGGCTTCGCCCGTGGTACATATTTCGCAATAAAAGGTAGCCTATGTCCTTTCTCGGGTATCAAAATATCTCCATACCAAATTTCATGCAAATTGGTTCAGTAGTTTAGGCGTGATTGAGTAACAGACAGACAGACAGACAGAGTTACTTTCGCATTTATAATATTAGTATGGATGTAAGTGTTATTTTTGACACTTTACGAAATATTATTAAGTAGTAGATGAAATTTGATTTATTTTAAAGGAAATAACACTTATGCTTTTAATTTTTCAGTACGATACCATTATAACACATCTTATTACATATCTACTTGCATGCGTTACTATTTTCAGATGAACACTGACGGGGAAAGACATAATAGTTCAACATATTCCCCCGTTTAAAGACATACACGATATCAATTTGAGGCAAATCCAACGTTGAAGAGGTTCACAAATCAGTCACACGTCAAACAAGCTTACATCTGTCAGGAGTCGACTCTGTAATCGAATTGTTCTACATATTGCAATGTAGTTAGAGAAGAATTTTGGGGATACTGTTATGATACGTGTAGTTAATATTTTGGTGTTTGAGTTTCTTCTTTAAATTCATGGATAGATAAATTAAATATGTAGGTGTATTGTTGTGTAAATAGGTGTATTACCGGTGTAAGGGTTCTGAGTCAATTATAGTTTGTGAGTAAGGTAAAATGGGTAAATGTATAAAAAATAAATAACGAGAACACTCATTTCATATAATATCCTCCTACTAATATTATAAATGCGAAAGTTTGTGAGGATGTGTGTGTGTTTGTTACTCTTTCACGCAAATACTACTGAACCGATTACAATGAAATTTAGCACGCATATAGATAAAATTTTTGATAAATTCATAATTGTTCAAGTTTTAATATGAAGGCTGAGATTAAATTTCTCTGGAGGTTTCCCTTTGATGAGGAAAGTTTTCACATATTTCGAATTATGAAACAACTATACGGAAACGGTTTATTTTTGGCTAACGTGAACCCGCGATTTCACTCGAATAGTAACTTGGATAAAATACCCTATGTAATAATTAGATCTATCCAGTTTTTAATAATATATTTTTAGATACAAACAAACTCTGATTGAATAACAAGAATATAATTGAATATATTATGAACATCTAATAAACGTGATTTTAGGAAAGGCACCCAAAACCCACATTGAAGTATTAAGAATTACGTAGGATTCTGGGTTAATTTAATATAGGTAAATTCCGAGCATTTAAAGCTACGTTTTCGTACAATTTACGTTTTAGTACAATTTTTTGTACTAAAAATTGTTATCAAACCTTATTACTTTATCACCTGTGATATAATTTTATGATTATAGTGTGTTAATATAGTTAATTAATAACTACAACAGTGACCGCAGACATTATTTTCTTGACCGCGGTCATTATTACGATGTAACGTTGGAAAAATAATTTAATTTGATAAATATGTATTGAGTTTAAAGTATAATTCGTTATTTTCCAAATTTAATTTGTGTATCTATTGTAAATATTTGAGAACCATCAAATCAAAACATTTTATCCTTGTTACCTCTGTTAGCTACCACAATCGAGAGTTTCGTACAGGAAATTATTGGGCGTCTCATCAAAATAAAGCTACTAACGGAAAATTAGCTTGATACTAATCACTTGCAAAAATGGGCGAAGGATCCTGGACTACCTATAGGTATTATTATAAAGCTCTAACCAACATCAATAGTTTAATTTCAAAGAAATATGGGTTTAATTTCAGAGAAATAGAAATTTATCGCTTCACGGTAAAAACTTTGTAGTTTCATTTTGCTATTTGTAAAATCTCTATACCGTGTAAATGCTCAAAGAGCGGTTTTTCACTGAAGTTATTATTTTCATTAAATATCCACATTTCAATAATGCTTGTTCAACTAATAGAATATATTAGATATGAATATCGTTTGAAAACACAAACGATGTTTTGGTTGTGATTTAAGTAAGAATATTGCTGTATTTTTACCGACATTGCGTAAGTTGGTTTTATAAACATAGGTTAAAAGGTTGAACTCATATTATAAATATATATATTGTATTTTATGTAATTTTAAGTAGTTAAAAACTTAGTAATGTAGTTTTAACAGATATTGGCGTAACTAAAAAAAAAGACGTGTGGCACTCGAGGACTGCCGCGGTTAAGCTATTGCATAGCATGCCTTCAAGCCACACCTCCGAGCCCGTCGGAGTGGGGAGCGTGAGGTTTTTTCGTTACGGAATTTCTGGATTCGGTCCCCGCGCTCAAGGCCCGCGATAGAAGCTATGCAATAGCTTAAAAATATCAATTGAAGGGATTGAATATGATGAACCAGGGTGTCTTTATCATTACCATGGCTAAATTCTCGAGAATTACCACCGAAATCAAGACAATATGTCTATTAATAAATGTCAACCGTTCACTTTAACGAGTCATCAATCTCAATTCTTTAGCCCATTTCCATTCTGCAATTATAAATTCTAAAAGCACAGATGGAGCCCTTCGTGAAATGCCTGTCAGGAACGACCGGCGAATAATAATTATGAACTAACTTCTTTTAAATTATAATAATATTTTTGTGAGAAAAATTTCCCTTGTTTTGTTTGTGTATTTCAATTTTCAATAACAAAGTAAATTACATTATTTACTGATGAAAACAGTATGCTAAAGCTGAATGAATGTATGAATAAAAATAAGCGCGGGTGCCTAGCACACGTGTCAGAAGTGAAACGTCTTTGGCAAGATTCAAAGATACCAAAATCGTCGCCTTACTCCAAGAGGTGACGGTATTGTCATGACGCGACATAAAATAAACACATTTATAATGTGAAACGAACACGAACGGCTGAAAAAAATGTGGGAGCAGTTTGTTTAGAGATTTTTATTCCGGAATTTATAGCACAAAGCCTATATTTATGTGAATATCACGCTAGGGAAGTTATGGTTTTAAGTAGCAAGTATCTAAGTTAAATTGATTATAGAGCCGTATAATATTAAGATGTTCAGTTAAACTACTATCCTAATAAAATAATTAACGCTTTTCATGAATTTATTGATGTACATATTTGTTACTCTTTGGGATAAATTTAGAATTACCGTTGATTTAGATGATACTTGGCAGTTTTGTAGCTTATTTACGATATGGAAATATGTACATTGCTTTTGTATGAAACCGCGCGACACTGCAGCTAATACATTTGGTAAATAAATATTCACAACTTATTCAATAATAACGCTTATATTGAATGGAAATGATTTCCATTCTCTACAAATCCCTGAGAAATGAATTTTGTCATTGAAACAGTTCTTTCTAGATAAAGGAATCGTAGAGAAATCCTGAATATAATTTTCCGGAGTAACTGAAAAGGAAATTAATATCGATTTTTCTTGTTCCAGTATTGTAAGTCAAATACTACTGAAATTTTAATCATTCTTATACTAAATTCCGTTTCTCCTCAATATAACAAAAGTCGACTGATTGAAGAAATAATTTGTTCTTCTTTACTAAATAATTATTGGAATAGAATTGGATTAGACCTAAATAAACAATATGAAATTTTCGCGACTATATTTACGTTAAATAATATTTTTTTGAACCTTAGAAAGAAGTCTGCGTCAAATTTACGCATGCATTTCCGAAACATAGCGCTATCTTTTAAAAATTATATATAATAACAGTTTATAGAAAAAAATTAATATACCTCGACTAAGAGATGACTAAGAGCTAACTGAAAAACATGCGTCAATTTTACGCATCTTTTTCGTTTTTTCCGTACTACTTATTATGATTATACGGAGCTCTGATGGACCTAAAAAGGCAGAAAAATACAAACAGATAAATAAATTTTATATTCAGATC